>NW_005187459.1:1621684-1641863 GCF_000239375.1 Pundamilia nyererei
GTTACAGAATACATTTTGGGGCATGTATTCTGTATTCTGTAATGGAATACATTTTAAAAGTAACCTTCCCAACACTGGATATATATCGTTATGTCGAACAGCCCTAATACAAGACTTGACTAGACACTAGATTAGACATTAGTTAGCCGCCGGGACTAACGAAGGTTAGCAGACAATCTGGCGAAGAGCACTGGTCTTATATACAGCCATCGGCGCAACTTGGTGCTGAACATTGGGGGGGTCAAGATCTCTGTCTAAATAAATAAATCTGGGTAAATTCCCAGATTATTAAACAGGCAACTATTTTGCTGTTAATACCTGAAATGAGTAAAGAAAATCAACAGCCTAATTATGCAAGATAATTCCTAATTTTATTGGGGGGGTTATATTGGTTGGGTCTGATTATTGGGGATGGTCATAACCCCCCTAACCTCCCTGGAAATTACGTCCCTGTAATCTCCCAGCCACGGAGATTAGTAGCAGGTGTAGGCAATGAAAAGGCTGAAGAGGCTCCACTCAAGGGCAGAGATCAGAGCCTGGAGGAAACACACAGCCACTCAACCGGACCATGACATGGTGTGCAGCATGTCCTTAAAATAACAGAGGAAACTCTGCAGGTGGAAGACAGAAGAAGAAGTAAATTGTGGAGTAGCCTCCTCAGAATCTGGACCTCATCATTACTGAAGTGGCTAGAATTTGTCTAAACAGAAAGCCTTGATCCAAAAATGAAGCCTAAACTTTCACACCAGCCTCCCATTTTCCTTGCAAAAATACAAAGAAATGATGGGTAGTTTAAGATGCAGTACCGTATCTTACAAACAGGGTCAGGTTTTCTGTCAAAATAATAAACCTATATCCTTATAGTACTCACGATGACTGTAATTATATTTAGGAATCCACTAAAGCAATAACGATTCTCATTGCAATAAAATGATCCTACATTGCAAAGGACAGGTGCTTAGAAACCAACTCAATGGTAAAAATCAGATCCATGTAACTAATGCCCACTAGCCATTAGAAACCCAACGGCAATAAGCAGGGGGCCACAGGAGGAGACAGATGCTGCTGATGCTATATCATGAGTGGGAGACTGACTAGAGTACATTCCTAAAAATAGCTGAAATACTACACATATACTGAATTAGTGTGTGGACACTTTAAATAATGTGCATGACATCACTCATATATGCTGGTTATGAACACTCATTCACTGTGAAGCTGTACAGTTTAATGAAGGAACAAGTCATGTTTCTTCTCCACCATCATCTGTAACACTTCTAAAACCTAAAACGGATTAATGAGATGATAATACTTAAATGGTAGGTGTTTAGACAGAGTTATTATTTGGTGGTGATTCACATCCTGCACAGACCTGCCTTGGGGTTGCAGTGTTATTAAATAGTGGAAGCAATCAACATCAGCGGGGAGCTGAATTACACTCCTAAGTGCTGTAGGAATGCATCATCTCTGTTTGTTATAACCTTTATTTCTCCACTGAAGAGGAGGCTTAGCAAGCATGTCCTTTTTGTTTTAGCATTCGCATCCAGTAATGACTCAAATTCACAAGCAGGCGCTGTCCAGAACAAACACCACCTGCAGAGCAGGGCCACATGGAGGTTAAGCAGGTTAAAACTGCGGAGAGAGGAGAGAATAGCTCCCACTTCAGAATGCCACTTCCTGTCTCGCCTTCAAGCTACAAACATCATACCCCTAAATATAACCAAAGAGTTATACTTCCTTATCACTGATGATTATCCGAGCCTTAGGCGGTTCAGGAGAGTTGTGATCTGGAAGGTTTTATCTTTTTCTCTTCCTGCCGACAGTGATGACCGGGATTTGTGATGTAACTAAAGGGCTGCCAGGAAACACATTCATCTAAGTAACTAGTAGCCTTTCAGCCTTTGGTGTGTATTGGTGATATTCATAGAAACTAAGCATCATTACCTAAAAACAGAGGTAATATTTTGTGTGAAAATGCTGTATATAAAGTAGAGATATTGATTTTACATTTAGGCGTATTAATGCAATATTAGAGTATTTAAAGGTTTATCTGAGGGGGCTAAGATATTTTAAAGATTGATTCTTGTATAAGTGGTTAAATAATCAGCATTTTTAATTTTATGCTTAATTCACAATTCACCCAAAGCTTTAATATGATTACTGTAATAATTTCTTTGTTTTTCTATTTGTTACTGATCAAATTTTCTATTTTCCAAGTGTCGCAGTGCATGGCTCGCTAAAACACTTTGTGAAAACGGGATAAGCTGTCGTCAAAGCACGTCCAGGCGGACCCAAAGGGAAGATCAATACACTGTGGTCCTAGAGACTGAAGCTACAAAATTTTCTAAATAAAGAAAGCAAGACTGCAATCAGCAGAGGTTCTTTCACAAGAAGGCTGCCGTTTCAGCGTCGGTGTGTCCTCGTATTTCACAGTAAAGGATGGAAAATTTAGCTATTTGCTGATCAATCCATTAGGAGATTAGTGGGAGTATCAGAAAATAGTATGTAAAGGAGATGAGCAGGAGAAATAATGACACCACAGTGTATCAAACCCACAGTGAAGCACCGAGGTGGGAAGATTCATGTCTGGGGGTGTTTTGCTTCTCCAGAGTTGGAAAACTCCACCGGATCAACTGCATCATTAGAAGCTTCAAAGCTTTACTGGCAATATGAGAAAAACAAAGCAGACCAAGAAGCGCTGACTCTGAATGACTTTTCTACACAGTCACTTCAGCCCTATTTAACATGTGACAACAGAGAAAGCCAGGAATTCCTGACATGACACGAAGCTCTTTGGATGATTTTCAGAAAGTGAGGGGCAGGGAGAGAATGAACTATTCTCCGTGAAAAAAAAAAGATTAAATTCAAAACAGATGCTAAAATATCTTCACAAGCAGTCTCACAATTTTGGGTTTAGTTGGTATATACGTTTACCAACCACGTTATTAGCAGTTTGTTCATGCATATATCTAATCTACCAGTCACATGGCAGCAAATCTTTGCATTTATGCATGCAGAGATGATCAAGACGAGCTACTGAAGTTCAAACTAAGCAAACTAAGAATCTGCATAAAAGGGGATTTAAGTGACTTTGAATGTGGCATGGTTTTTGGTGATGGGCAGGCTGCTAGGGTTTACAGAGAATGGCCAAAAAAGAGAAAATATCCAGCGAGCTGTGGTTCTTTGGGTGAAAATGATGCCAGAGGTAAGAGGAGAATGGCCATACCTCTCCTCTCCTGTTAGCTAACAGTGGGAATTAAGGCTACAACTCACACATGCTCACTAAAACTGAACAATAGAAAATAGGAAAAATGTTTTCTGGTGTCATGAGTCTCAGCTTCTGCTGCTACATTTGAAAGTTTTGGTCACAAATCGGTGTAAACAACATGAACACATGGATTGCCCGGAATCAGTTCAGACTGGTGGTGTCTGACATGAATGCATGACACGTAACACAGCACATCTTTGTATGTGCATCACTCATTAGATATTTGTGTCAACGAGAAGGTGAACAGGTATATCTGATGAACCTCCAATGAAAAGGTGGCAAAATTTACTTACTAGGTAGTCAAAATAAGACAATAACGTATCATTTTAAGGTCATTTGGGCTGATTTTTCTGTTTTAACTATATCATAAAGTAATAGTTCACATGTTTGCAGGTAGTCAGAAAAGACTGTTGCTTATTGATGAGTAGTTGAAGGGGGCAGACTGTGGATGCATATATTAAGAATAGCCAAAGACATAATTAGGTCACAATATGCGCATTTTTTTTCTACTCTTACTTTGTATAATGGCAGTCAGAGGAGGTATCCTCAATACGGTCAATTCAGGCACATATCTCTGACTTTGAGCACAGCAACCTGACCCACATGCACCTGTAATTCAATATAATAGACCTTTTTTAAAAATCATATGAGCATCTTCTGTCTCATTTTTCACTCACTGTGTCCTTTCAGCTATAAAATGATAACAAATAGCTGGAGATAGGCCGGTTTATGAAAATAAAGTGTTCTATATCTCTTACAATGGGTGCTTGTTCTCCACTCGTGCTGTTCTGTGTGACTTGTCCTTGTGCACCTAACCCTGCAGCAAACGAGCGGCAGAATGTGTTTGGCACTGGCACTAAAGCTTCAGCTGCACAATATTTCCGTTTTAAAAGCACCACGTGTGTTTATTTCTTTATTTGTGTGTATCATCCGCACTTGAGGTCCACTCATGACGTCCAAACACTGAGTCAGGTCCTTATAATGAAGTTTTCACGCAGGGATACATGCACACCTTGTCAAAACGAGAACCACAGAGAAACGATCCAATCAGTCAAATCGATTGGCACCCTTCACTGTTGCTCAGAGGATAATGATGTCAGTGATTAGAGCTGACCTTTGAGGGATTTAAAGCGTGGACATGGGTCCGCTAATGAACAGCAGTTGTGTTTCTTTTTAATCAGTATACGATAACGTAAACATGCTTTCAAGAAATGCAGGGTACTTATAGGGTTTCAAGACTGTGTCGCAATCAGAGGAGGATTACAGAGAGGGGGGGAAGTTAACCAGTTAACCACAGCCTCATCACCCAGCTGATGAAGCCAGCCGTGCTATTGATTAAAAAGTGTGTGGGAAGCCTTTAAACATACCATACGCAAAACTCCACGAATGCACGACTCCTCCCCATCAAGAGAAGGAGCAGGAGACCCTTTACCTCAATCACACCCCGAGGCCTTGAGACGCTTTACTTCACATGTCTATAAAAAGAGCTTTCCTCCCTTAAGGAAGCAACAGCAGACCCTCTCCTACTGAGCATTTCTCAAAGAGCAGAGAGAAAGCAGGAGAGGAGGAGAGGGACCACAGTTTAGAGTCACCAGTCTGGAGGATCTGTGGACAAAAGGAGTGACAAAAGCAAGAGGAGAGAAAGCATCTGAAAAAGGTAACAAATATATTTATATGATTAGTTTTTTTAAACTTGCTTGTTTGGCGTGACTTGTTGGATGAGCTCAAATTAACTTATTTGCTAAACTCCGTTATTCATGGATTTGGGAATTTCTACTATTTTATATGATGTGCTTGCAGCAAAGGATACACAGTTATGATGAATTCAGCTTTCCTTTAATGTAAACAAAAGGTGATCTAACTTACAAAACAGTAGAAATCATTTCACACGTACAATTTTGCATTTATTTTGATTGCAGCGCTCATGCCTCTTTTATCGGAGTCTGTCCGTGGAGAGCACAGCTCAGCTGTGAGTCATTCAGTAGGAAGACGAGTCTCTGCCAGACTCGCAAAGACAATGGCTCACCGAGGACTCACTCTTTAGAATAGTGAAGGAGGAAGCCAGAAAAATCCAATACCCCGGCAAAGAAAAGAAAAAAGATTGTTTACATCTTTAAACGGTTAACACGCCCAGGGAAAAGTTTGACAAGTGAGACAGGATTTTTCTCAACATCTGTGAAGCATCAGATGACTGGCAGTGTGTCGGATTTAACCAAAAGCAGTGAACATGGGGTTTATATACTGCACTTCAGTTTCATATTATAGATATTACCTTTTTATAATAAGAAAGCTGTCCTCGAGACTGATTGGAAATAGGAGAGTATAGAAAAGAGAAAACGCAATAAGAAGCATGAGAGGATATTCATCCTCATGACTTCAATAACCAAATTGTTCATATTCAATTAAGTAGCACACTTCAAAAAGTACTTATTGTTGTCATTGTTGTGTATTTCTGTTAAGTTTTATTGAGACAATTAGATTCATTTTTTCCTGCTTGGTTTCCAGGCAAGAAAACAACTCTGAGCTCAGAAAATGAAAGTATTTTAGGGTCTATTGTGAAATCCCTGCTAGAAATTTATGTCTGAAAGGAAGTCCTTTATCAGAATTATTAACAGTTCCTTTGGCTGTCCCTGAACACAAGCAGCAATACTGTTCTCTCTATTCTCCCAACCTAGTTATAGTCTGTACGCTGCAACAGGCTGAGAGAAAGAAAGAAAGACAAACAGCTCCCTAATGTCTTAGCATGCAGTTTGGTCAAATCCACTTTTATTTATTGCGTCCGATTTCAAAACTAAGATGATGACAGAAAAAATGTTCATCTGAAAGCTTCAAAGCAGAACTCCACAACCCATTGGGTGATGTCAAAGTAGCTACATCTGTCTTCAATTAGTCAAGACTGAAAAAAAACATTGCAGTCCTGCTGCTGAAAGACAAAAGTTGCTTCATAGCTCCTTGCGTTTTCAAAAAAGGAAGCTTAAATTTATTGGCAGTAGAATAACACAGCCTTGCAGCGGTAGACAGTGACATCAGGATCCCAGCTGGTTGCTCTCTGCACACAGAGCACAGTGCTGTGAAAAAGTATTTGCCCCCCTGCCTGATTTTGTTTTCATTCAGTTTTTTGTTTTTGCATATTTGTCACACTTTCACAACATCACATATTTTTTTAATATTGGACAAATATAACCCACATTAATATAAAAATGCATTGTGATCCCAAAGAATTCTGGGAAAATATTTTGTGGACTGAAAATGCTTTTTTTTTTTTTTGGAAGGTTTAGAGTCCCGTTATGTGCGATGTAAAACTAACACAACATTAAATAAAAAGAAAATCATATCAACAGACAAACATGGTGGTGGTAGCGTGATGGTTTTTGCTGCTTCGGGATCTGGAAAATTGATAGAACCATGAATTCTGCTTCCCGAACATAAAATCCTGAAGGTGAATGTCAGGCCATCAGTTCATGTCTTGAAACCCAACCACAAGTCCAAGCAAGTCCACCTCTGAAAAAAACCTAAAGGAAGGGTTTGGGGGTGGCCTAGTCGGCGCCTGGACTTAAATCAGACTAAGATGCTTTGGCATGACTTTAAAAAGACTGTTCAGGCAAACCCTCTAATGTGTCTGATTTAAAACAATTCTGCAAAGAAGAGTGGACCAAAATTCCTCCACAGTGACGTGAAAGGCTCGTTGCTAGTTCATGCTTCGCTTGCTGCCAAGGGTGTTACACCAGTTAGTAAGATTAGGGGCAATTACTTTTTCATACAGGGCCTTAGGTGTAGGTAAATTAAATCATCATTTAAAAAAATCTTCAAATCTATTATCTTCATATATTTTCAGTCTAAATCTCACATGAAATTAACCCATCAAAGGAACAAAAGACCCTGCCCTGTCCCTCCTCTGTTTTGAACCTCATCAGTCCTGCTGATCATTTTGACACAGTCCTCAGTGCTGAAGGTTCATCCTTTGAAAAATAAAAATAAAAATACTGCCACATGTTTGACACCTTCAAAATAAAATGCATGTGCTTCTGATAAACAAACACCAAAAAGAGAACATTGTTGTTTAAGTTCACGTGTTTAAGTTCATGACACACCAGCTACAAAAGCTCGGCTCTCTGGCTATTTCGAAGGTAGTGTTCAAACACGTCACGTTACATAAGGACGGGCGGAAAGTGTTACGCAAGCGCAATTATTAAGAGACACCTACTGTATTTCTTCACAAAATAACATTTCAAGATGACTAATGAATATTTTTGTCTGCTGAGACTCAAAGCTTTCCCCACTGTGGCTTCACTTCTGCAGCTCCACCCCAGTCGAGTTGGTGTCCTGTGCACCGGGCTGAAGATGGTGTGCCAGTGCTGGTTGTTGGTGGCGGTGATGGCATTTGTGTGCATCCCCGGGTTTGAGTCAGTATGCTGGGACAACTCCATCTGCAAGGACCTGAGCAACAAGGCGAGGATATTGGTAGGTCGAACAGCCCTGCCTCTTCTTTTAGATCGTCATCACTGGCCAAGAAAACTTATCGGAGCCCTATGTTGCACATTTTCATCTCATCCGTAAGCGCAATGTAAAACATATTTAATGGAATCTGGTCAAATTAAATGTAAGTAAACCTTACATTTTAATCAAAATTATCGCTTCCACTAATCTTTTTTTTTGTTAGTGTCAAGGTGATGAGTACTTAGAAGTACTTAGAAAATGGAAACTTAAAACTCAGAGCATATAACATTACTTCCTTTTCCCCCGGCAAAGCCAGGAGATCTGTGGTGATAGTGAACAAATTCATTCTTTGACAAATAAGTTGATGTGAAAGCTGAAAAGATGAGTCAACACAGTCCTTAAATGTAATTTCTTGTTTCTTGTTTCTTGAGTTGTCCATGTGATAATAGCCTTAAGTGGGTGTGTTTGGATACAGAACAAGCTGCAGTTATTTTATCAATGCAACACTAAATTTAAAACCTAGAAAAGCCATCTGTAATTTTTAACACCCGTAAGCAATAAAGGGGATTTTTGTTTGTTTGTTTGTTTGTTGTTGGTTTTGGGGATTTTTTCCTATCATGCCAAGTCTTATGACTTCACCAGCAGCGGTCAGGAAAGTCTTCCTGCTCTGTATGACATTATCTTTGCCATTTCTTCCACACAGGACTGTGTTCACCTCTGCATGTCTGTGATCCAGACTGAAATCCCAGAGCTCAGTGCATTGGCCCTGAAAGTTGACAGTGATGCTGATGCTGGTGATGGTGGCGGTGATGATTATGATGATGACCTCTTACTCAGAGTTATTCTAGCCACACTGGCTTCCCATGACAAAATATCCGAGTCAGATCTGAAAGCCCGCAGCGACGAGCGGCGCTCCTACAGAATGGAGCACTTCCGCTGGGGCAAACCAGCAGGACTTAAGATGCGAGAGCCAAAGCTGAAGGCCCGCAGTGACGAGAGACGCTCCTATTCAATGGAGCACTTCCGCTGGGGGAAGCCCTCGGGCCGTAAACGCCGACCTGTTAAAGTCTTTGCCTCTTCTCTGGAAGGAGGAAGCTCCTCTGAGGGCCGTTTTCCCTTTCAGGCTCGCAGACAGCTGAGCAGTAGCGAAGATGAAGCGGAGGGGGACATTGATGGAGGAAGTAATGAAAATCAGGGATTGCTGAGGGCCAGGGACAGCTCCAAATCACAAAACCCCTTGAGCTTGCAGGAGAGGAAAGATAGGACCTATAAGATGAGTCACTTCAGATGGGGCAGCCCACCTGCATCCAAACGTAACGGCGGCTTTATGAAGCCGTGGGAGGAGAAACCTCAGGGGCAGCTGGCCAAGTTCTTCAGGAACATTTTAAAGATGTGAAGAGAATAATGGGATAAATGGAAGATTCAGCAGGGGAGGCGAATAGCTCAGAGAGTCAAATAGCCATTGCATGTTAGTAACCACATGTCTTAATTTTAAATTACACAAACTCGTTGCTATCTTTTAGCATGTTATTGAATGTCTTTCACTGACGCACCCACTGACTGCCTTCAACTTCTTGGCCTCGAATCCAAAGCATTCTGAGAGCATACTCATCTTAACTTTATGAAGAATCAAGCTGAACAGTGACCGTCACAGCGAGGTCAAAGGTGACTGTAAGGAAATAAATTATTGAGACAGTTTTTAAAAAGTCATGTCTTTATGTAAATAAAAAAGAATATTAAAGATCCTGTTTGTGGCAAATAATACATGGAATCTTCTGCCTAAGGTCATTTATTAAGCAAAACCTTGATGAGAGCTGACAAGTTGTGAGCTCTCATCAAGTGTGAGTTGTTATGTCTGTCAAACTGCGTTATAGGGCATTTTTAATGCATTGAACTAACTGGAACCCAATCTAACAAGGAAAACATAATAAATAAATAAATAAATAAATAAATAAGATCTGAACGCCTGAGAAATGTTGCTCAAGGTCACTTAAAAACAAACAAACAAACAAATAAACTATGAAGACACGAGGGGTGACTCAATACTTTTACCCAGTACTGTGTCTTTAGACAAATCTGAGGATTTAGGGGAAGGGGAATGGACAAAATTCTGAATATTAAGACTGATAAAATACAAGAAAAAGGATTTAAACGTTTTTAACAACAAGGTGAGTTTGAGTTTCTTTTAAACTTGTGGGTATGGTGGAGTATCCTTTATTCAGAGGTAATGATTTGAGTATCTTTTACTGGACAGCAGTGGAGCACCTTCTCTACCAGACTCATTCAGCTCCACTGTCACCAGTATGGATGCATGAAATCCTTCATACCATTTTCATTAAACCATTATAATAGAATGAGATAAATAATTTCTTATTTTTTAAGGACTTACAGAGTCCATGAATGATTGTGCATAAGTTTAATGAAAATGCAGCCAGACTTAGACTGCCACCCACTGGACCTGAAGCATAACCACAGAAAATCAGCACTACTCTGAGCTTCAGCTGCTTAATTAATTCTTAATTCTCAGATCGTTTAATTTCATAGCCGACTGTGACATCAGGCTCAGAATACATAATAGTGTGACGTGAATTTGAGCTTGTGAGTTCAGATCCTTGAAAATGCTACACTATAGGAAAAATGTGCTACTCATGTGCTGGGAGATGGATCACGTACTCAGATGACCTCAACAGGAGGTAATTGAATTAAACATTACTTTGAACACTGCGACTCGGTGAACAGTGGTGACGGATTTAATGAGTCGACGTGGTTTTTACCAAACGATGATCCCCTTCTTCGTCTCAGAGAGTTTCCATTAGCAGGCAAATTAAAACGAAGACAGACTTTTCATGGTTAGAGATAAATTTATTCTACAACACGGTAACATCCACTAGCATGCAAAGTCAGGTATGACACGCATAAGGCATTTTCTCCATGTAAAAGCTGCCTTTCTCACTAGGTATTCCAGTTTTTAAAGTGCAAAGTTCACAGAACAGATTTGACCTACAGCACTAAATTGTAAAACAGAGCTATTAACCAGACATGTAATGACAAAAAGTAAGTTTGGATTACCGTCAGTTAATATTACATTACGCGATGCAATGACGACACGCGGACTGATAGATTTACAGGTCTTCACTGCCAAGTTCAAGATGCTGAAAACACAATTTTACAAGGTGTAACTGGAAGGTTTAGACAGCTGCACACGGCTCTTAAGTAGCTTTTTCTGCATTAACGTGGTGGAAAGAGTCACTGGACAGAACTGTAAACTACGTCTGGAGAGCTTGGTCTTCGGTAATGATGACACAGACACGCACACACCTGTACGAGCGTTAGCACAGACACATAAATACGCTCACTCGCGCACTGATCAAAAAGGGGTAAACGTGAACAGACGATCACATACACTGGCATGTGCTGACACGGATATACACAGGACATGACATTTAAAAACAGAAAAAACAAAAGAAGAGCCAGTGGAAATGCTCATGACAGGGATGAACTAGACACCGTCTTCTGTCCTGAACAAGATGGTTGCAAAACGGCTGGAACGGGTGCGGTTCACTCACAGAAGCAGCACAGAGGGAGAGAGAGTGAGGGGCGGTCTCTTAAAAATGTCACAAAACTGAACCATCACAGCACCACAACAACAGCAGGCACAATTCAAAAACGCACAAACATGATCTGCTACCTACAGTTGGACCGTGTTAGCCAGACTCTTGACAAATTATTGCCATCATACTTGTTGTTATACCTGTGTGTGTGTTTGTGCACACACACTGGGCTTTTGGATGTTTTTGAATCTTGCTGAGACATGCAGCTGAAAAAGCTGCGGTATAGTAAAAAAATCATAGTGCAAACTCATTCCAGCAGGACTGAGAATGTAAATGGTAACAATGCAGGTCAGGGTTATGGTAATGAAACCTGTTTGAGTAAAGCTGAAAATGATCTTTTTCCAGCATTGCCTCGGTAACCCTTTATTAGTCGCTGTGACATACTGGCCTTGAGATGATGCAAATTTCTCCTGTGGGCTGCTCAGATGTTAGGATTTCATGTGCTGCTGGTTACTTATTGGAGATTTTAACATTGTCTATCTGAATACTAAGTGGATTTCTCTTTTATCTATGAACACAACCAGTGCAGAGGCAGTCTAAAATTAGAATATACAGTATATATACACACGCACATTAACATCCTTATGCTGTACATCAGCTTAAAGATTTATATATTCCTCTGTATGTACACATTTATATGGAAAGGGGAGAAAAATAAATGTTTTTTTAGCATTTGATCTGGTAAACATTGCTGTAAATCCTTTAGTGTGGTCATGACTGGTGCAATGTGTTTTAACTAAATAGATTAATATTTAGGTAAAAGAAACAGAAAGAGGCGAAAAAGCACTTCTGGGTAACACTAAGAAGGCAAAACCAAGCTACAATAAAGCCTAAAAGATGGATGCTCAGCAGCTAAGTGGCATGGGAGATGAGGATAATTACCTTTATGTCTATACAACAATCAGACATACACACAAATACAATCAAGTAAATTAAAATGTTTCAGTTTCCACAAACACTCTTTCTGGTCATCAAAACAATTGAAAAAAATAAAAAATAATAATATTAATAAGCAGTCTAGCAATCTAATTTTGTGATCAAAGGTAGTATGGCACCCTGGAAGGGACAAACAAGTTTTTAAAAAAATGCACAAGAATAATAGTGCTATCAAAAAGTTTCCAGTCGCAGGCATGCGACTACTCAACTCATTCTCAAGACAATAAATAACATCCAGTCGGTCAAGTTTTCCCCTCACAGTTCTTGACAATTTCTAATTTGAAAATCCAACCAGTGGAGTTTCTACAGACATCCCAGTCCCCAGTCACACAGGCCTAGAGACTGGTTGGAGACCACCTGGAGACCATCTTGAGACCACCTGGAGACATGAATATGCCAGAAAACTGCCAGCAAGTAGTTGGTGGCAGATGCAGGAGGTTGTCTTTAGTTTGCACAGAAGACACCAGCTTAACTGCAAACACTCGCCAACTACTTACTGAGCAGCTATGAAATTGTCTTCAAAGTAAAAGCTGCACCTTTTGAGACATGTTGGCTTCAGCAATTAGGCACAACTTTTATTTGAAGGTGAACTTTGCAACCAATTTCACCAGGCAAGTGCCATCAATTTCCAGCAACCACTCGCCAACCGATCGGGGATTGCATATCATTCCCAATAGGCCGCTGGCTGCCAGGGGTCCCTAACCAGTCTCTAGGGATGAGTAACTGATGCAGTAGAAGTGAGTGAAATACGTTTGTTTTCCTGCTCAATATAGACACTGGTGAGCTTGTTTTTGTTGCAATCAGAGGCTAAAATAAAATCTCAGACAGCTAAGAGGTGTTCTTTAGTTACAGCTGAGTTTGTCCCACGTGCACTGTGGCTGTTTGATTCCACGGTCAAGACGATTTTACAGTGAGGATCGGTTGCCCTTTCAAATCTTTTCTCTGTCCTTGAAGGCTCTACTGTACGCTTACGTTGCTGAAGACTTTGTGGTTTAGTAAACACATAGATCAGGAAACTTCATCTCGTAAATGGGTACAGATCGACTCTGGCTTTGGCCGTAACCTGATGAAATGGTTCCAGATGGGCTGGGAGGGGGTCTGAACAGAAAGAGGAAGAAAATAAAGCTGTTAGTTCCAAAACATAAAAATGCAGGTATTCTCCTGTTAGTCAGAATGACTGCCATCCATATTATTATTGACTACTCCCATCCCAAAGCTCTGTCCCTTACCTGATTGTGATCTCAAAGATTTGATTTAGTTTGCTCTGCAGTTGTGTGGCCTATAAGGGACAGAAGACATCAAAAACAATACATTTAAGACCTTCTTTTAAAAAAAAACTAAAAAAAAACCCACACATAAGCAGTTTTTATTTTATTTTTCAACAGGGTAGGGGGTCTATACCCTGGCACCACAGTGGGCAGCTATCTCCTCAAAGGGGGCCTTCTGGAACTTCTCCACCACTTGTCTCCTCCGCTCCCTCTCCTGCTCCTCCATACCCACACTGTCCACTAGAGGGAGACAAAAAGCAATATAATGTAGCGTGTGCCTCAAAGTGAAAACATCAAGGCAAAGTTCACGGACACTTTATACAAAAGTAGTTTGTATTTGTTCCCTGCTGTCATGCTTTGGTAAATTACGTCAACATTTAGAACATCAATCCATCATTGTAAACTAATAAAAAGGGCTTTGCAAATGAAGAGAGTGGATTTACCAATGGCATTTTTCAGGGTTTCAAATGTGATCTCCTCTGCTGGAGTCCTCTGGAGACCAGAACAAGAATCTATGTTAAACATCTTTGTACAGGGTACATTTGAGGGTACAGGGTACAAGGTTGTGAAGTCTTTTTTTTCACCTCTTCCTTCTCTGGGCTATTTCGGGACTCAACCTCCACCTGAAGTGAGATGGTCTCACCGATGCTCTTTCTCTTGGACAGACGGTCCTCATCTGGAAGCAGAGTGCAGAAACTTTATTGAGTTTTTTCAATAACTTTTTTCACCCCATGTTCATATGCCTCTGCAAACCGCCCGAGTCATGCTGTCCATACTCTGCACAGTGTTAATACAGCTTCAAGGTGGGTACAAAGGATTGATGGCACCAACTCAGACCATCTGACCAAATATGAAATATGGTAACAATCTCCCCTTTTCTTAAATAATAGAAGAGTATTATATTATAGTAAGGCTGACCTTTAGAATAAAAAATGTCATGACTTCATCACTTTTCCTACAAGACATCTTTGTGAATGTTTCTAATAATTGTTATATGAATTCATGAGTTATGGCTAAAAACCTCTTTTTGTGAGGTCACAGTGATCCTCGGGAACCACCAGAATGTATTGGGTCCATCTTCAACTCCAAGCGGAAAACTTTGACAACCAAATTTTAAAGCAATTTTCTCAAGAATAGAAGGGATGAACAAATGGAAAGATAATTCATCATCAACCTGAAAACAAAATGTTCACAATCTCAGCTGCTGCTGGCACAGTGACATGACAAAAAGAGGAAATATAAACAACAACAAAAAAAACAAAAAAAACAGAGAAATTAAGACCTTTGCATCCGAACGACTAGTTTTAGACTCCTTACCAGTATACTGAGGGACATAAGGTGTGGCGAGTCTCTCTGTATTATAACCACTTCCTCCAAGGCTCTCTGTGATCTTTGACTGGAGGAACAAAACACTTCCTTCTACTTTGTCCAGTGAAGAATGCAATCTAGGAAGAAAAATAAACTGCATTCAAAAGCAGGAATTTAACATTATTACTGTGTATCTGAATATCAAATTAAACACTTGCGGGTTGCAGTACACCGCTGGTACATACTTTGGACTGTCAACAAAGACGGCCTCGGGCAAAAGGTAAGGACTCTCTTTCTGTCTCACCTCAATTACCTGAAAGGCAGAGAGTCAGGGGATAAACAAACAGTTAGCATTAAAACACAGACACGCAAAGAGGCTCAGACACACACCTCGTGAATGTGCTGGCAGAAGGCTGGGACGGTGGTGAGCTGGCAAATGAGGTTGAGGTAGGCGGCGACAAGGGCATGAACAGCACAGCGGTTATAAACAGGCAGAGCCTCGTCGGTGGACAGAGCCAGATCCTGGAAAGGAAACCGAGAGACACCGCACTGTGAAACACCCTACCTCAGAAGGATTTGTTCTCATCTTGTAATGTTTGGTCGTTTTATTTGTTTTTGATTTTAAACCATCAGCTATGACACTGTCCCAGTGTTACAGCTGATGGTCAGTGTCATTTGTGAAATGATACATGTGAAACTGACGTTTTCTAAGCCGCGATTAGGATATTTTTCATCTTGTAGTACAAATGTAGTAGATAAATGCAGCTCGGGGAATAAACAGGCTACTTAAAACTCTACATTTATACCTGCAAGGCAAGTGCGAGGCGAATCAGGTCCACCACCACCTCTTCATTGGCCAGCTCTACACTGAGAAGACCTAACAGGGCAAAGAGGGTCTCGTAGTGCTCCCGGCCACTGCTCTCCTCCTTGCAGCCCAGGTAGATGTGGCGATATAGCTGCTGGCCATGCTGTGAATGGATGAAGCGCAGGGTAAATGGAACTCGAAATGTCTAGTGCAGATACATTGGTGTAAAGATTTATTGTCAAAATTATTTTAAAATAAATATTTAATGTTTATGTGAATTTACATAATTCACAGGGATGTTGTTCAGCAGGCGGAACAGGTTGTCAACTAAATAAATTTAAAAAATTACCTTCTTCATGAATAAATTGTCCTGCCTGGAGCACTTGTCAACTTTGAGCTTCAGCACAGAGATGTCCGAGATGCTGCTACACAGAAAAAAGACCAAAGAGACACAAACTGTAACTGAAGTATGGGTTTATAAGGGAAGTATAAAAACACTTCAGCCCTTCAATCTTCCTGCAAAAACAATCACACACCTCATATTGGCAAACTTGGGCCTGTTTTCATGCCTGTCAATGAGACTGAGGAGGATTTGCAGCACCAACAGACGGACTTCTGGATCCTCGGTTAGAGAGAAGGACAGCAGGGGCTCCAAGAAAGAGCTGGGCAGCGCTGTCAGCATGTTGGTAGTCTGGAAACCTGCAGTTACCTACGAGGGGGATGATCAAATCCCACACATAGTTTACAAAACTGAACATGCACTGGAACATCAAGGTAACTGCAGTGTGGTTATAATTTCCCAAGTTAGCAATAACTTGAGAGACTCTTATGCTGCGACAGTGTCGCAAACTATCTTAGTTTAAGTGACACTTCTGAGACTTTCATTAGCAAAGATCAAGAACTTGCCCATAAAGCCTAACAAGGCCACTGATTTTACAATCATGCGGTTTGATAGGAATACGCATTTCGTGTCAGTCTTTATAAATTCATGAAGATCCACAAGTTTCTTAAAAATTAAATCATTGAGAAATGATAACTTACCTGGACCAAGGACTTGAGTAACATAACCTGAATCATCCTGGTACCCTCAGGCCTGGAATTACAAACAGCCAATAAAGACTGTGCCCTTAAGTTTACCAACATACAGGTGAATACTGTTTGAGTCAACTTACCCAGAGTCCGAGGAGGGCAAAGTAAGGTGAATTCCAGGAACAGGGATCTTTCCCATAATGAAGAGCATGACCTCTGATCTCTGGTAAGTTGGTAGAGTGTTGGCAAATGAACCTGAAAGGGACAGAACCAGACAGTTTGTACCAAATGAAATAAAATGTTCAACAAAAGAAAAAAGAAGAGAAAAAAATCTATATTAGTAATTAGGAATCCTCCAAGGGACTCATTTACGGTACTATTTGTTTAAACAGGAGAAAAAGAACAAGACTAGTGGAGTAGCCTGGATATAGGAAAACACTCAGAAGAGATCAAAGTGAGTTGAATTAAATAGGCGACATTAAACACTGCCTACACAAATATTATGTAGGTAATTTAAACACAATTTGAAACTGTTAGTCACTCCAATAATTGAGAAGCACTCTACATGTCACTGAAATGTGTAGCCAACCAGAACAATCCATGCACACAATATCAGATTATTTGAAACTCAGTGAGCATGCATCAACCAGCATGCAGCCTGTTTCAGTTGCTCCTGTTTGTTCTCTTTACTTTAATTTTTTTCTTACTTATTTCTTTGTCCTTTACTTTGTACTTAAGAGTGTTCGCCTGTTTTAATAGCTTTCTTTTCAATCATGTGGATATCTTTACATACTTTTCTTAGGGATTATTAAAGTATTTTGATTGTTGATTGATTGTTTGCTAATGTCAGCAGTGCTAGGGTCAGCTTACAGATATATTTCAGGCCCGTGAAGGTTCTTATGTATACCAGATATTTTCTACCTACCAACCAACCACCTACCAATGGGCTAAAATGACCTGTTCTTAGCATTTATGCTCCTGTAACAACTTCTAAAAGTATTACATCATTTTTATTTTACAGCAGTAACATTTATATCCAGAAACTATGCGTGATATATTATGACGCTATAAGGTTGCCTGGCAACCATGCAACCACAGGCTAAAATGAGCTGTGATTTTTTTGTTTTTTTGCTTTAATGCACCTACACACAACGCATTATAAAAGCATCCTATCATTTACTAACAGCAAAAACAGGCCAAACCATGCTGGAGCATGGGAACATACTAGTTGAATAATAATATAACCAACTAATATTCTGTTGCCAAATAGCATCTGCAGCAATCCACACACATATAGTCACACACATACCTAGTAATAACAATTACTACTTGCACATACATCTACTAAACACTCCCTCACTAACAAATACAAAGCACTCAGACTCACCAATGGTCCTGATTACAGCCTCCTGCAGCTGCCTCTCCTCGTGAGCTTTGATGATCTTAGTGCCGATGTTGGTGCTGCCGTCATATGAGCCGGTTAGCTCGTAGTCTACACTCAGACGAAGTTGCCGCAGCAGGGTGTTGAACACCTCTAGCACTGTGGGACCTGCAAATACACAGTTTATAGTTTAAAAAGAAACATTCACATCTCTATGTGTTTATGACTTGACATGACCTTGGAGGATTGCAACTTACCTACAGAACCACTGGCTGCAATGGCAGCTGCTTCCAGCAAGACTTCCACTATCCCAGCTCGCACCGTGGCTGAATTCTTGCTGTTCGCATCCAGGTGACCGAGAAGTTGCTGGATTACCAAGTGTGAGTGCTGGGACTGAAAGAAAAACAACAAAAAACCGAGGAAATTATTGACCTGTCTTGAAAAAAAGAAAAATACAGAAAAGAAAAAAAAGAGTGAGAGAGAAAGTGACAGAAAACTGTTGTATTGAAGTAATACGCTTAATTAAATGGCAAACTAAAAACTGGATATTGGTGATAAAGTGCATTATTCCTTTTGCATTTTTCATTCAGGCCCAAAATGAACCACAGCTGTGAGCAAATAGGCTGAAGCCCAAATTGAAATCAGTGAGAACTTCATGAATATTGAAGCACATTTCTTCTTTGCACCACTAAAATGTGCAATAACCACTTGCAAAGATAAAAAAACAAAACATGGTGGTCAAAAATTCATACAAAAGTTTTCCATATTCCATTTCAACCTAGTAATGAAGTCAGCAGAGTGTGAGACAGAGAAAAGAGGCAAGGGTAAGGCTGTGAAGGATATCATGGCAGTGTATCACTCACCTGAATGGAGTACATTATGATCTTGAAGCAACGCACTGCAAAGGTCTTTCCCTCCCATAGAGAGTGGTTATCTAAGTGCCTGTGGGGTTATGAACAGAGGAAGAGAAACAGGTTGGATACACAGGATGTAATAACACAGCAGTAGGGATGATGGAGAGCAGTAAGGCATAAAGACCGCATTTAGTCCAGACAGCATACATCATGTCTGGGTTTAAGAATGAATGTAAAACTGAAAATAGGAGTTAGTAGTGCACAGATAAATACTTACTATGACATACAGTTTGCTTTACAGTAAGTAATTAAATACTTAAAAACATTCTCTCAATCTGACATTGATAGAACGTGGAAAATGTGCAATTAAGCTGAGCACACGACTGCTGAGACTAAAATTGACAGATAATTTAAAACGGATTTGCTTAACAATATAAATGTAAAATATAAGTGTGCAAGGAAAATGTGTGTAGGACATGGGAACAGAAATGAAGAAAAAGGCATTGAGGCACTACAAAGTACCTAAAACTGGGCATTTTTAAAACCCATAATGTAGTCAACATTTACCTCTATTTGCAAGGGCCTGAAATATTCATACTGTTATATCCAATCTATTAACTTATGTACCTGCCAACTAAAAGGTCAGCCACAACTTCCAAAACACCCCTGCACAGCCCCCGCACATGGGCAAATGTGGGGACAGGAAAAGGCTAAGACAGATAAAATACTTAATTTCAGGAGGAACAACCAAGATGGATAAATTCAAATACAAAAAAAAAAAATCAGAAATGTATTGGTAGAACAAAAAAGAAAAACTTAAATAAGATCACGTCTTGCAAAAATAAATGCAGTAATATAGAATTTAAATGTCCCATCTGCAAACCATGCAGTCACAATTCAAGAACAACTCCATAACCTTGCATTGACCTTGTCACAGCCCCACGCGCCCATTAGTGTAAAGATTAAGATGCGCCTGACATGCAGCGTTGTCTTCAAGTTTACTCACTATGTTTCAAAAAAACAAACAAACCACACGACCGCATGCAGGAACACATCACAAACAGAGGCTATTTCTTATGAATACGACTGTTTGGTTGTCTCACATCAGCACGGGCGTGACGGCATTCTTGATGTTGCCATAGGCGGCTCGTCCAAGCAGCTCCCTGAAGCAGCGCTCCGTCAGCTCCACCGGGCTTTCCTTCTCCTTCTCTGATGCCTGCAGCGGAGAGGGAGAGCGGCTGGCAGGGAGCGATGAGGGTGAGGAAGCAGAAAAGGAGAGGAG
>NW_005187459.1:1641910-1719006 GCF_000239375.1 Pundamilia nyererei
ACAGGCAAGGCACTGAAATTAACTTAATATAATAACATTTCAACAAATGCTCTATTTCTTACACAAACACAGTCTGTACGGCTGAATCTCTGCAGCTGTGCTTCTGTGCTGACTTTACCCTCTGCAGTTTGTCTGCAGTTTGTCTGCAGTTTGTCTGCAGTTTGTCTGCAGTTTGACGCATTTACGTACTGTGTCCAAATTTGTACACGCAAACGTTTCATGTCAATCGTGTGGTCTCTCGCTCTCGTGTCCAGCCCTTTTTCATTCTCATGTATAGTTAAAAACATCCGCCATAGCTCCATCTTGGTCTTGACTAGCCTCGGGTAGTCCACCAATGATGACATTATTTATTCAAAGCCTAACTCTTTCATCTTGCCTGCTGTTTCCGTGGAGCAAATGTGAGTTCCTGCCCCATCTTTTGTATTCAAAACTAAAATACGCAAAAATTAAAAAAAATTAAATAAAGTAAAACACACTAAATGGTAAATGGTAAATGGCCTGCATTTGTATAGCGCTTTTCTAGTCCCTAAGGACCCCAAAGCGCTTCACACTACATTCAGTCATTCACCCATTCACACACACAATCACACACTGGCGATGGCACTAAACTAGCAAGAGCACACAAGCTGATGTCAGTGAGGTTTTTCAGTGATATTTTCTGTCAGCTGCAGAAAAAAAAATATCATGCTGTTTAAAGTTTTTTATTTGTTCAGTGGTTACAAAGCATTGTGGCAGAAAAAGGTTGTTTCATCCCGCGCAATCTCTCTCCAGTAAACATCTGCTGTGAACACAAATTTGCATCACCAGTATTTGAAAAAGCGAACTTAGCTATAGCTACCTGATCTCAGATGTGCTGTTTATGAGTCTATGTGAAAAATACCTCAGATGAACAACAAGCTTCTGTTTTTTTTAGGCAACTACATACATTAAAAACAATCCTCATGTGTTCTTGAAGTTTAAACACAAAACAAAGTCCAGAGAGCTTCTGTCATCTGCATCAATAAACTTTCCAAACTAAGTCCCAGCTGTCAGAAGGTTGACTAAAGCTGATCTTTACGTGATTTGAAAATCCACCATCTGTAAGGTAATTAGGCTCTGTACTGATTGCTGTGGGTAATGACAAGCTAGACCCAGTGTGAGAGGAAATGAGGATGCACAGCAGGGGGATAACACACAGAGCAGAGAGAAGCTGAGAATGAAATGTGACTCCCTGTTGCAATAAATCTGTCTGTCTCCGTCTTTGAATAACTCTCCCATTTCTATCACTCTAATTTCCATTATCTATCCTTCACCAGATCTCCCAATGTTCTTTTTGCTGCCCTACCTCTTTGCTTTCCTAACTTTCAGATCTCGGCATTGACGTCAAAGTGAATTTGAGTATGTGTAATACAGCCAAGAGAGAGAAACTCCAGACTGCTGCTGGCATCCTCTACCTCTGTGTTTGTGAGCTCTAATTCTTCACCCATTGCAATATTTCTGTGCATGCTTTTTCCTCCTTTCACATTCACTCCTTTTCTCTTTGGAATCTGAACCACGTCTCTTAGTTTCCTTGTTCTTGGCTGCTCTGGGTGGGTTACCAGATGTCCAAAAGGGGAAACAGAGCTGTCGGTGATGACAGTGATGATGAATGACATGGGTGATCGCTGGCTAGACAGCCAGGACAAATATGGCCTAATGTGAGACAAACAACACCAGTTGGCTATCGTGTATCTGGATTGTGTTATCCAAGGCAGGCAGGTCAACACTAGCTGCTGTTAACTCAACAAATTTCTCTCCACACGTTAAATGGTGTGTTTAAGCTCCTTTGTGAGCAACTTAGACAGAAAAGACTTTCTCCCGGTAACCCTTGCACTGTCATAAACTTCAACATTTAAGCTTTAGGTTTTTTTGCAGATTTTCTGAGCTTGGCTGAATAAATTGGTGGGAGGTCCACTGCTGGAACGATTGGCCACTGTCCTCAATGTTTTCCACTTGTGAATAATCTTTCTCACTGTGGAAGGATGGACTTCAAATTGATTGGATATGGCCTTATTGATGGGTGGCAGCAATTACTTACCTAAGATCACTGCTAAAAACTTCCCCTCTCAGCCAAACGCTTCAGTCCTGCAGACTGCCAAAACCACTGCCTTTATAGAGGTTCTCAAATTCACTGATGAGCAAATAATCAAATTTATTAGCAGGAGCTAGTTGCTACTTACCCTCTTAACTGTTATGAAAGCAATAAGGGTGCTTTTCACACAATGCTTCTGCATTTTGGCTTAATTTGTATTAAATAAACAATAGCACACTGTAATATGTCATATATTATTGTTCATCTGAGGTTGCATATACTCAATTTTCAGAAGTGGTATGGACCAGATGATTTTTATGAAACGCTTACACTGAAGTTCACATGTCCAGTTAAGCACTATGAAAAGCCTCATCTTAGTTATTATACCACAGCATGTATTTTTAATTTCTCTTTGATATTTGGGCTGATTGGGTCCTGATGAATGTAAAAACAAAGAATTACCAGATATTTTTTTTACCTAATTTTTGTTTCTAAGAAAAATGAGAGCCACATATTCGTTTAAAATTTTGATAGAACAATAGCAGTATAATGTCGTCGTAAGTGGATATCAGGCCCTTGTAGAGCAAAATTGAGTATTTTGGTCTAAATAACCCAAAATGTGATGTCCACATGTGTGGACGCCAGGTACTAGGAAGTTAATGGTTAATGTTTAATATAATACGTTACACTGAAAAGCTAATGGAGCACATCTACTCTGCTGCATATGTAATCCACATTTGCATTTTATTGTTTGCACTCACTCACCTCTCGGTACGCTCTCCACTCTGCAGGTTGAAAAGCAGAGAGGGGACAATCTTGTCCATGTGCTGAGGGTCCCAGATATTGGCCTGCAGTTCATCATTGACTGTCTTTCTCACCACACCCTGAAGACCCTTGATACCTGCCATGCGGATCCTTACAGCAACAATCACACACGCACACAGAAACCATCTGACTGGTTACTCGGCCTATAAATAGGTAACCATATTTAGGAAATTATATTTGCACCTAGCTTTGTTATTTGAATTGCTCTGTTTTTTATTCTTTTGTTTTTTCCATGTCAAAGTTATATTTGATTTGTCAAACGATTTTACAGTCTATTTTCAGCAATAGAAAGCAATGACTTAAGATTTCTTTTTCTTTTTTTTAAAGTGTACAAAAGAAAATGTCCAAAAAAGGAATAAAAACTAAAAATAAACACTACCCATGTAGACTCAGAATAGCACTTATTTAACAACTCCATCTCTACTGCAGTCGAGCGTCTCTGTTACGTACTTGGTGCGGATGTCTGGGTCCTCATAGCCTGAATGGCACATCTCACTGAAGCGGGACACGAAAAAGTCATAACTGCGGTGGTACGATGGCGTATCTTCTTCTATGTTGGCAAATTTTACAAACTAACGACAGAAGAAGGTAAGACAGGGGGGGGAAAAGACATCCAGTTTTAATAGCATACAGATACACTTCAGCCTAAAAGATTTACAATAATATGCCCATTCCTTAAAAAGCCCAAGCCCAATAACCTGAGATCTGAGTGGTGCATATCTGCTAAATTAAAGCCAAACTAGAGCTCTCTTAACACAGGATTAAAAGTGAAAAACACAGGGCAGAGGGAGGCTATCCCACTGGGCAAGAAAATGTCACCAAGTAAACAGGCTGACATTTAGCTTCACACGACTCTCCAATTAATAGATTATGAAGTGAATTTCTTTAGAATCAAGCCAGATCATGTGAATCAAGAATTACACCATAAAAAGTCAATACAGAAAATCATAATTATGCCATGCAAAGTAACACAGAAGTGTAGCGCTCACAAAGAAAATTAGCATCTAATGACGTCCTTGCTGAATCATTTCCTGTGTAGAGAATGAGTGCATGGAGTGGTTTTTGAAATTTAATGAAGTATCCTTGAAGTATCCTCGCTTCAAATTAAATGAAGCGAGCCGATAACAGTTCCTGTGAAGCCGCTCAGCTGCTGCAGCAATTTACTGCCACAGTTGATTCCTGGTAGCTGCCCAGTGTTACTGGCAGTAATGATGGGCAGCTTCCAGGTATTAATGTATCAACTATGCTGAAACTCTTCTTATTGCTTTCAGTTAGTTATAGAATTTTAGCATAGTGTCCAAAACCAGAGGCAATAGAAAACAGAGAAAACCTCCATCATCTCAATCACAGATTCCAAAGAAATAAAAGCAGGCTGACACAATCAATAGGTCTGGTGCTCAGGGCTGTGTTAGAGATTTCTCAGGAGTACAAGGTTTAGTGAAGGTTTTAGTCAGAGAAACAGAGTGCAACAATATCTGGCCAAGTTTGAGTCCTGTTGTAATAACCTCTTTAATCTTCCTTTTAATTCATTTCTCTCTGACTCTGACCTGCTTCTGATGAGCTACACTGTGCACACAAAGACAGTCAGAAGCTGTATGGCAGCTGCTCATGGTTTTGGCTGGTCTTAATATTTGTGTAATTTATGTCAATTCAATGTAGTTTACAGTTTGTACACATGGTGTCACTTCTGTGTGATTCACACAGAACTAGGGCAGGAACTTTTACATGCTCGGGGCCCTCGTGCTTAGTATACCATGCAGAGGTATAGCGTCATTTATGTACTGAAATATAGTTTTGAATGAACAACTGAAGATCTCAAGCAATGTCCACACTGGAGGCGTCACAGAAAGCCAAGGGCATTTGGCGACTTCAAGCAACTACAGGTAAAACAACCTCTGGAGATGCAAAGCGTGTGTGTGTGTGTGTGTGTGTGTGTGTGTGTGTGTGTGTGTGCGTGTGTGTGAGAAAAGAAGGGGGGCACAGAGATAAACATTTTTATTCCCAGAGGAGTGACTGAAGCAGCTACCAATGAGTGACATATGACCTCGTAGTAAATAAATTATAGTTACCTAGGCAACCAGAACCAGGAATGTCCACAATTGACCAGCCTTTAGTCACAAAGCCTTGTGTGATGAGTGTGCACGTAGCTTTATGGCTCTATAAGAACGGTACAATACAGCCAACTAACAACAACCTGTTTCACAAGCCTGAATTTGACACCTACTGGCAGTACTGAGCACATTTAATACAACAAAATACATCCTGATGCAATAAAACTTTAATTTTGTTTTTGCACATATGTCAGGAAGTCTTACCTAGCCTAGTTCACAGGTCTGAACACCACAGCTTGACAGGTGGAGAGGAAGTTTAATTAAAATAACAAAGAAAAGATCTTTGTTGCACAGTTTACCTGCACCATACAGTTTAGACTTCCCTTTCAAGCCTCATCACTTTGAGATTGTACTCAAAACATATCATGGAGGAGTTTCAAAGTACTTTTCAGTTCAGTGACTTTTTGAAGGTTCTGTTCTGTGTCTTCATGTCTTTGCTGGTGTGTGAATTCAAACATAAAATAACATTGCAAATTATATTATTTGGTAACAGAAATTGTCTCACGGTAAATTAATACACGGGCCTTTTTAAACTCAGTAAAGAGGTAAGCTACTCAGTCTCTGGCCTCACTTGAAACTGTCTTTAGATTCAATTTTCCATTTCATTAAGCATTCTATCATATGAAGCTTTTTAACTTGCGGGTGCGGAGGAGGTCTGTTTAGTTTGTCATGTGCACAGGGCTATGCAGGTCACAGCTACAACCTGGCAGCCAGATTAAATTTTAAGAAGGGCCTGATTTTGTCCCATAGGCATGTGCTCTACATACACACACACACATTATATAATTTTATTTTGTGTGTATAGATAAATTTCTTCTACTTGCTGAGTGTGTCAGGCTTTGTATTTGTGTTTTTGGGTTTATAAATGTGTGCAAGACAGAATGACAGCGACAAGCTAGCATGTCTCATCAGCCTGCACAGATGACTGCAGAGCATCGGCCGTATAGTCTAAAGCTAATCTGATTTCCTTTACGTGTCCTCTCCTGACCCAGCAGACAGTGCTGATAGCTGCTTCCCACATCAGAAGATACTCATCACTTCTCTCTGCCTACCACTCCGTCCCTGAGCTCTGATCTTTCTCAACACAGTATTCTCTCAAGGTTAACATCTCTCGCCTTTTACCATCACGTCAGGAAAGTAAATGCACCCTGTCAATTTCAGATAATACCTCTAAATCCACTCAAATGGGCAGTATTTGCTGCAGCAGGAAAGCTTAGAAACTAAGACACATTAACATCCAACAGCTTGGGTGTGAGAGCATTTCTGTAAATTTATATCACTAAAACAGCTGACTTGTGTCTGAAAAGATAGAACACATTATAGCTAGGCAAGTTTTCTTGATTATTAAATTGTAAATCAACTAAAGAAGTGTCTATGTTTAAAATCCAATAATATAATCTGAATGAAAGGACTAACATCCAGCAACATTGCACCCCTTGATTTGTTTTCCATACTTTTACTATTTTATACTACAGGCACTTAATTCTGTTGTAGATATAAGACAAGTATGCAAACCTATTTTTCCACAAAGCAAAATTGACAGAGAAATGCAGCTACCAGTCTTCTTTTTTTGATTGTTTGTTTGTTTTTGGTGGTTCATTATAAACAATGGGAGTCATCAAACTGATATAATGCAATAGTGAAATCCTGGAAACTCACTGAGTTGGTTCCTAGGATCTGCAGGCTGGGTTTGTCTGACTCCAGAAGCTTGCGCACCATCTTCAGAAAGCTCTCCACAAACAGGTTGATGCTTTGGCAGTGACATGCCATCAGCAGCTGGTCCAGGGCTTCCATGGCTATGCACACATACCTGGAATGGAAAAAGAGAGAATAGAGAGTCACTTTAACCCTGAAGATAAATGTAGTCTGTGCCTGCAAGAAATCAAAATAAGATAAGCTTTCCCAGACAAACTCTGGAGACTGAGCATATTCAGCTGGACTCTGCCAAGTGTAAATATAATCTGTACAGGCTGTTTGCATTTGTGAGAATCATTGCAGGGTGCTCAGAGAAAAACAACTTCACTGGAATATAAAGTAAGTGCAGACTGAACAAACACATCACAACGCATAACCCAAACCAATCGTGTTCTTTTTTATTAAAAACAGACCCATTTTCCTCCATGTCTTGTTGGTTATATTGCGAAGATAGTGACAGTGAGTTTCGAATGTAACGAGGAAACAGGGTCAAGAACACGCACGCAGAATACAAAGAAGGATTTTTACAGCACAGTCTTAAGCGCTTTGATAAGCTCAGATCTTATGCAGAGATCAGAACAAATCTCTTTGATGAAAGGATATTACAAGCACCACTTTTCCTATTACCAACAGCCAAGCCACCTCAAAATCTTCCCAGAATTTTTATGTTACAGCTTCAGTTGTGCTAGATTTAAATAAACTGATATGTGGCAAAGAATAAACACAAAAGACGCACAAACACCAAATGTTTAAGAGACTACAGTTGAAGCTCACCCGTATCTATGCCGAGCCACATCCCTTGACAGCCTCTCAGACAGGTAGGCTCCGATACGGTCCAGCTTCTCTGGAGCTGACAAGGCGTAGAATGTCAGCTTTTCCATGTTGGCCTTGACCAGACCATCCTAGGTGGGTGACAGAGGGAGACGGCAAAAGTGGGACACTTTTGGGGATAATAATTTATAAAATTGTTGTTCCAGAAATGTTTCTCTAATGCAACTGTGTGTGTTTAGTGACAAATATAAATCTATTCATTTCTAAAAAACCCAAATCAATGAGTATAACTAGATCATCAGGTTTTAACTCCTACTTTTCCCCTTGACCTACTTTACTGCTCTTCAGTTTGGTCTGGGGGAAGAGAGAGCTAAAAACACCAACAGTCCTCTGAGATCTCACTTACATTCGGACAAGACCAAAGAAAAAAAAAAGAAAAAGAAGAAAGGAGTGAATGAAATAAAATTTGAAGGTTTTACACATCCGGACAAGACATGAGCGGTGTGTTACAAAAAAGAAAAAGTACACCTCATATTTCTGTAGCTTTTAAAAGTCACAACTGTTTTTAGTCCCTGACAACCTTTGGCCCACTTGTCTTTATAAAAGCGCAGATCTGTTATGGTCCCATCAAAACATTTCAATCAAGTTGAGCTTTGAACTTATACTGGGCTACTGCAACACCTTGATACTTTTCCTTTTCCTCCATTCTGCTGCAGATTTGCTGCTGTGCTTGAGAGTATTGTCCTGATGAACGACCCAGTTTTATTCAAGCTTTAGCTGTCAGACATATGGCCTCATATTCGACTCTAGAATACTTAGTTGCTATACTATAGTTCATGGTTGACTCAATGACTGCTGCAGAGGTCCTTTGGCCGCAAAACAAGCCAAAATCTTCACCCCTCCACCACTGCACTTGATAGTTGGTATGAGGTGTTTGAGCTTGATTTTGGTCTTGTCTGTCCAAAGGTCATGTCCCAGAAGTCGCATGGTTTGTTCAGATTCAGTTCCGCAAACATAAGCTGTTCTGTCATGTCCTTTTTAGAGAGGGTTACCAAGCGTTTTTCTGGTAACCCTGCCAAACAAGCCATACTTGTTCAACCTTTTACTAATTGTGCTGTCATGAACTTTAACATTTAAATTTGCTAGAGTCTGAGATGGCGGGGGGAGGTTGCAGGAGGGGTGTCTGACAGTCTGACTTTGAGATGATACGATATCCACTGCTGAGAAGTTTGGAAACCACCCTGAAAGCTTTCCACTTGCGAATAATCTTTCTTCCTGTACAATGATGAAGTTCCAACTGTTGGCAAATGGCTTCATTCTCATTACTTCTCCAAGGTAATTGCTGGTGTCTTTCTTTCTTTGCTTTGTGTTAGCAAATTTCCACAACTTAAGACAACATGATTTTTATTGTCTTGATACATAAAACCTTAGAACTGGAAGAAGGTGTAATTTGTTTTTCTCAATATTGTACCCACATTAACAGAAAAAAAAGTTACTTTCATAGACACTGTATAAATGAAAATGGGTAACTCTCTGTAAAATGATAAATCTTGTGATGAAGACATGAGCACCAGTGGAACTACTTATACAACCCAAGCATCCTGTACATAATTGTTCCTTTTATTGTTATAAGTTATGCATATAATTTGCCATTTACACGCACAAAAAAATAGCACATCACAATATGTTCAAAACAACTCACTCACAGTTAGCTGGGGATGTGTCTCTAACCAAGGGACACATTTTAGCAGGATGAACAATAACAATGCCCCTTTTAATGTAAGTGCCTAAGTGGTAATGTCACAGCATGCACAAAAACAGGATGCAGTCATTGTTTTTATATATATGAATTCAATCTAAGAGAGCACATCTGCTGTCATACCTGCGTACGAAGAATGCGCTACCAACTACCATCTTCTTGAAATTAGTTTAATGAGCAATAACCAGTTTGACTGTTAAGTTTACCTACAAACATGGCTTCTCATCCAAACCATCAACACAATTTTTAAGAGAAGACAGAAAAAAGCACCAGTGAAATTAGTAGCTTTTTTTGGTTGCTACATTTCAGAATTTTCCAGTTTCACTACCCAGCCACTGCACATTTACAAATTAAATAGGACCTCAATTCTTTTCCAAATTTATTTTTTAGCAAAGACAAGTAAAAAAGAAAACAAATACATACAAACCTAAGAATACATTGCTATATTTAACTTCTTTACCATCAAGTATTTCAATAAATGCATATATACACACACATTCACATGCTCACACGATGTGACACAATTTCAAGTCAACATTATCAGACTCCTTAATTATGCCTAATCTGCTGGAGCACCATTAGTTACAGACTCAGCCACTGCAGGTTTCATTTTGGAGCACAATAAGCAGGTGCACAGAGACAAAAAGCAGGGGGGGAAAAAGAGTTAAGTATAACTATGCCGCTGTACTGCAGACCATAGATCTAAAAGGTAAAGTGGGTTACTGCAGCAGCATTGAGGCAGTAATGAAGAGCAAATCAGCTTCTTCGTCTCAGCCCAGATTAATTCCCTTTATGAGTCATCTGCATCAGATCTCAGTAAATCAGAAAAATGGTAGGAAAGATGAGCTTTGAAGAAGGCAGTAGCTCAATATAAATCCTCCTAAATATAAATTGCCATAACTATTTATATTTGCAAGCAAAGCGACCACAGATGGATCCTACCAGCTAAACCTGGCAAAGCTCAATTTTTATCCTTAACGTACAATGACCCCAGTTATTTTTTATCCACAGATACGAAAGCACCAAATGATTTCTATATGTAACTCTACACTATGTAGACGAATGGTATTTGACTTTGACAACATGAGGTATTAATAAAAAAACAGAAAGAGTCACTTCTCACCTCTGGATCTTCTGGGAAGATGTTGTCTACCAGTCTCTTGTACCGAGGCCTGAGTGCCCCGCAACAGCCACAAACCCCTGAGGAAGGAGAAAATGGAGAGGAAAAACAAACACAAGAGAGAAGTGCTCAATTAGGCTTGTGCAGCATGACTGATAGAAATACAATAAATCAGGTCTTTTTCCTTTTTTCTTTTTCTGGTAGTAGTATTAGTCTGCACTCTGTCAGCCAAAGTAATGAGGTAGTCTCAAATCAGCCACATTTCGGTACCGATTCAATGAACACTGCAACAAATGGGCAATAAAAAAGTCATTCCAGTTCAGCAACTAATGACTTCACATTATTGCTCTCACAACAGAAGTAATGGTTGAAAGCTGGAGAAAAATAAGTTACAGAAAATAAACATTAACTTTAACAGAAGTCATACTGACCTGTCGGCAAGAAAGAAAAAAAAACATAACTGCAGCCAGGAAAATGGACAAAATGGATTTGTTCATATTTGTCAACTGACAATAGTCAGGCTGTAATATCATTAATTTAGCAGCATACATAAATATAAACGCATGAACTTACAAATACGTATAGCCTGAGACAAATAAAAAAAAATGTGTACAGTAGAAGGTGACTTCATGTCAGCTTTTAAAGAAATTCCTATACACACAACACGCCTACTTCATGCGGTACGGGTATGGCATAATCACTCAAACTTTTGTTTTTAGCGTTAAAAAGATTTATCAAACCGAAACTTTATGTCACAAAACACACGTCAAATCAAGGCGATTCTGTGGAAAGACACTTCAGGACACCAACATATGGAAGGAATGTGGTCACCAGACAATTACAGTGACAGCAATGCCACGGAGATGAAACAGGCACACACACGCACACACACACACACCTCGCTTTCTCTCAGTCAAGACAGCCTTAAAGAGAATGATGCAGCACAAAGTACGAACTGTGAACAGTGATTTTTTTTTCTGACTTTGCACTGAGGAGAAAGCAAGCCAGGCAGAGAGGCAGAGAGCTGACATGATTGGTTGAGGGAATTCAGCAGTGATGAGTCATAAGGGAGACCCTGTGAAAATGAAAAAGGGACACCCTCCAAAATTCCCAAATTACGCTTTCACCTTTGAAGCATACGTGCATTTTTCCCCCCCATCTTACTTCCTTTAAACTCACCGTGTGAGTTTTAGAGTCATAAAGCTAGACGAAAAAAGTAGGTCATAATGCAGTCAGCATTGCAGGCAAGTAATGAATGGTTCTCTGACACAAATAGAGACAGGAGGTATTTAACGTTTATTAAAAGAAAAGAAAATCAGTGCACTAAGAAAGATTTTCATCTGCCCTTCCTTTCTCCCAACGTCATCTTCTTCCCTTTTCTTAACTTAAATTAAAAAGTGGTTATTAATCATTATTGTTGCTGCTGTTACACAGACTGAGCAACGTCTCATGAAATGGCAGTAAAAAAAAAAAAAAACATTCTGAGCACACAGACAACATTATTAGCGGTCTATTTGCTACACCTTTGCAATAATGGCTTCCATTCCATTTATAGACCATCTCCCAACTCAACACCAAGGTAATACATTTTTTTTAAACTACTACCAAAAAAGCTATTTTCTGTTCTTCAAACAACACCATCAACAACACTCTCACGCTATGCCAGAACTGACAAATATGACTTGCAAAATACTTTGTGAAATCCAATAAATAAGAAAAGCCTATTTATTTGGACGTGACAACATTTCCCCTTGTTAAATAAATATAAGTGATTATAATCACCATGCCTTGGTGTTAGCAACGTATCTATTAAGACAAAGACGGGAAATGTAAAGATTTTATGCACTCTTCAATATTTGTTCATAACGAGTCATATCTGTATAATAACGTATTAAAATATTACTTGGTAAATATCAAACACTGATATCAAACTATGAGTGTGTAACACCCACGATATAACCACACAAGATATCGCAATACCATGTTGTATCAATTCTTTCCCTCATCCCTAGTGTCTTTGTTAGTACAATCATGACAGGAAATGATACCTAATTGTGTAAGCAATCATCTTCATTGGGACATGTGTTGCTGCTTGAAAAACTTCCCATCACAAGACGTTGTTGGAAGTCAAATATGTGTGAGAAGAGGTCATGCATTACCTAAGTTAATTATAAATGGACACCTTTCAAGCCTGAAATGTGAGACACCTGTACTCCCAAAGAAACAGGACTATCCAATCTAGAACTTAATTGGCACAACAGGTGGCAAAAATAACAAAATGCACAGTCCACGCTCAAGAATAAATCATCAAACTGTAAAAATCAAGGAAACAAACATCAGCCAATGCACCTGAGTCACTGATGCTATCCCTAACGCTGAGTCCCTTCTCAAGACAAAAGCAAAGCTTTGGGTGGAAAATGATTTATTCCCAAGAGATGTGCATGCATGAGGGGGGTTTTTTTTCAAAGCACAAACATATCAAAGTCACATAGTATAACAACAGAAAAATTAAAAACAAAATATTTTCACACACTTTGTCTTATCTTGCATTTTTGGCCAACCAACTTTTGAAAACAAACACATTTAACATTTTAAATTAATTTCCAGTATTTAAAAAAAAAAAAAGAAAGAAAGAAAATGAGTGTTGAGACTATTTAGACTTCTGAGCACTGCTGCTATAGAGATCGTCATTTAGACCGAGCAACAAGGCTGTGTATCAACATTTAGTAGCCTTCTGCTACATTATCAGTGACCCACGCCTGGCAAGGCAGCTGCAAGAACAGATAAGATGTCCCTAATAGACCTTTTAATAAAGTTATCACTTTGAGTACTAAAAGCACGTTTTTCAAGACTCGTGTCTGCTCTCTAAGTTGTGTTGAACTCGGTAGGAGTTGTCATCCATGTGCTCATCTCAGGGAAGTGTGAGTCTACTCGTAGCACTTCTTCTCTTTCCTCTATCACTTCAAACACTAATGAGGCCTCTGCAACTCTCCCTCCCTTCCTGCACCCACCTAAACTCCATCCACCTCCTGTTCACATCCTTGCTGTATTGGCTCAGGGCATGAGTGTAGGAGTCAACACTGAATTAATAAAAAAAATACAGTGGGTCCCTAGTCTCCAGAAGAAAGGGTACTGGACAGACAGAGAATGGGCAGGAGAATGAGAGAAAGACATATACAGAGATGGGAGTGTGATGGGGGAGGTGAAATGAGATGTGCTGAATGAGTCACAGATTAGTGCTACTTATTGCATCTGCTCTGTCCAGGACAAATCTGTCCTGTCCTCTCTGTCAGCTGCACATAAAAATTTTTGGGGAAAGTCATTTCTAAATAAACTAAATTATGTAATATATTGGCATTTTATTTCACACACCTGTGGTGCAGCATTTGGATATATTCTGCCTTTTCCCTCCTTTTTAAAAAATTGTAACCAGTTCTCTTTACTTCAGTGTTAGATCAACTGACAGCTGAACAGTTTTTTGTAACGACACCAAACAGCATATTTGTTTCTACAACTCAACAAACTTGATGAAAGTGGCTCAAAGGGGCCGATTACACCCACAGGTCTTTATAACATAAAATTAAACTACCGCCATTTAAAACATTTACATATTCTGCTTGCACTCTAATTGTAATGTGTGTACTGCAATACCGCTTCTCTGAGGAAATTTCTCCAGCTGATTTGCTGGCACAGAAATTCCTGTGATGTTTCAAAGTTGTGTTCAGTTTCTGTTATAAGGAATGAGGGCTGTTTTGTGCTTCTGCTAATGATGGGTTAGTTAGGGAGAAAAAAAAACTTAGAAGGCAAAACAAAGTGGGTGCACAATGATTTGGTCGACAGTGGTGAAAAGCACAAAGCAGGGGGTCTCACGACATCCACCCACTCTGTGCTGCAAGGTGACAACACATTTATGGGCTGGACACCGAGCTCCTCCACACAGACTCAAATAAGGAATAAAACCTACACAGCAAACACTGTGAGCAACACACTGACGAGCTTGAAACACAGGAACAATAAATCACTTGTAGCTCTAACACTAATACAACGACAAGGTGAACATCTATCGCTACTAATTGGATGTTAAGCTACACAATCTTCCAGCATGAAGTTATGAGTGGATATATACACACATGTAAGGGTGGGGGGTCACCATCCTTCAAATCGCCACAGGAAGAAGCCAGCCAATCACAATCTATTTTTATCCTCCTAACAATGGGCCGGTACATTAACAGATTACACTCTCCATTTCCCCCAGGATATCAGCTTAACATTTCCACATTAGGGTGAGAGAGAAATGGAGAGAAGGGAGGACAAAACTGCACGTGGAAGTAAGAAAAATAAAGGCAAGCAAAAATACATAGCTACAGAAGACATGTTTTTGCATGATAATAACAATTTTTGAAAAAAAAAAAAAACAGAAAAAAGGAAAAAATCCTCCACCCACTTACACAAACACCATGAGGTGTTAATAACTGCACTGTGGGTTCCCACATATCAGCTGTAGACACTAGTGCTAAATAAAAAAATAAAAAAATAACAGAAATTATCTCAAAGGATGCTACAAAAACATACATGTGAATGCACAAGGTGGTGCATGACGCTTTACGCATCTTGCAGTGTCATCTGCACCTGCTGTCCCAAATCTGCTCTGTTGTGCCTGAAGTCACATGGCGGATAAGAGAGAATAAATACAGTCCTGACACCCAGCAACAACAATATTTAACACACTTAATATCTGCCTGTGTGTATGGAGGTGTGCGTATACTTGGGAAACAGAACTGCAGGTGCACATTCAGACCTCACCTTCACCTAGGGTCATGCAAAGCGGTGGTTTTGAAGGCCAACGCTGACACACAGGCATACAGTGACCTTGCTGTAAATATACATACTTCCCCAAGAAACACATCACTTCTCATGAGGGTTACAAAGCAAGCTGCCCTTCAGGGGTGTCATTACATAAGAGGGAGGGGGGAGAGAGACAAAGTCCTGCTATTTTTACATCAGCAAACATCTTCAAACGTTGTACTCACACAAAGAAATGCAAGCACACAGCAGAATCTGGCAATACGGAGAGCAAACGAGAAACGAGGAGTGCGTAAGCAAATAACAAATAATGAGCAAGCCCAACAACATCAACAGCTAACCAGTATGCACAGACGCTGTCACTGAGTTTGGGAATACTGTACAGCAGATGAGGAGAGGAGCAGAGTACATATCATAGAGAAGAGGGTGACAGCCTTTTGGGAAGTGTGACAGGGAATAAAAATATTTGGGGATGACATAAAAACTACTCAAATGTCCTGCTTATATATAACCATAACACTCCACCATACCTGCCCACCATATCGCTTAGGTATGTTTGAGGTACTGGAAAATATGGAATTTCATAAGGAAAACATCATATACATCAGTTTTTCAGCCAATTAAGCCAAGAGCCAGATTCACAGCACACATTCGATCAGTGTGGGTGGAAGCAAACATGGCTGGTGTAATCCGACCAACACACTGATGGCCAGACCCCGCTGCCAACAAATCTATATAACACAAGCCTGGTCCAACACACTATGAATCCCTGCACAGACACTATAAGCTGAGCACACTGTACAGCCTTCAGTTTGAAGCGCCTGTGTTAAAAATCCACTCCAAACCAAAACCTTACTCCATCAACAGTCTGCAATTCAAAGCAAAGCTGGCTACATTTTTAATTAACACTAATCAATTAACCATATATCAACATGCCTCAGTAACATCAGAGCCAAAATAAATGTCAAAAACCATCTGGGGGATTTCATCAAATCTAAAAATGATCTTATCAGAGCTTTTCTGTTTTTAAAGAAACATAATTTAACACATAGTATCTAAAATACTGAAGAATCATACATATATGAACACAAGGTTATAACGCAAACACCCAAAGTTAACCAGAGTTAGCAAATACTTAATACACTGACAGAGAACACACCCTGTTAACACCAACTATAACAGAAGGAAACATTATCAGTGATAGTTAGGAGTAAATAAGTGTCTATTACCAAACATAAACATCTTCAAAGCAGAGTCCCCGAGTAATCTATTACTGTAATGTAACAGTGAGTATCCTTTTAAGTGTCCAAGTTCTCATAAGGCGCTTTCAGGAGCTGCTACACTCTAGTCAGAACTGCTTTTTAATCGCAAGAAAGCCGAGAAGGAAACATCTTTGTAGAATGTAGGAAAACAGGCTAAACGGCGGATGCCTGATATTACTCACATGTTTACACAGCCCAGAATGCACAGACCAATACGCAATGGAAAAAGGATTGTTAACCTTACCGTACATTAGTCGTGATGTGGAAGTCGCTCACTACGGCCGTTTATGTTTTCTTAATGCAGCTTCAGTTCCTCATGCAGACACACTGCTGTGCCTAGAGGCACTGAAAATGCACACAAACACACGCACCGCTCAGCCTGGGATAAATGCCTGCACGTGTGCTTGGAGCTAAAAGGCATATGAATGTGCACCGTGATTGGTGCAGAGGCTGGCTCGCTGCTATGAGTTACACACGCACAGTCTCCTTGCCATGCAGGCACACACACAGTCATTCACACACTTGCGCACAAAAAAGGGGCTGAGAGGCAACGTCAGAGGAAAGCATGCCGTGATGACCTTGGATTTTCCCATTCTTCTGCAACAGTGCTCCTTCTTAACGGGGGCAGTGCAAATTTTGACATGCAAGCATGCATACAAGCACACCAAACTCACTTATAATCTACCTTTCAATTGCAGAGGGAAAAAAAGGCAAGGACTGACAGAATAAGAGCGAAATGTGCACCACAAAGATGAAAAGGGAGAATACCTCCTTCCCACACAACCCTCTCGTCTCCCTCTCTCCACCCCCTGCCAGCATCACTCTTGCCCTCCTCTCATCATTAATCTTCCCCTCTTTTCTGCTTTACTTAAATTCAGCTTTTCCTTCTGCACTTATGCAACCTTCTGCCACACTTCCTTACAGTAGGAAATGTGCGATTACATAACCATGTGTACTGATATTTGCATAAACAAAAGCAAATAACCACTCCTTTTAATGAAGTGACAGTTTACGTTTTCTCTTCCAGGTTTCATTTTCTAAAAAATAAAAAAAACAGCAGATAAATTCAACAGTAGGGCTGGGCCATATCATACCATTTATGGTAATACAGGTATAATGCTGGGCAACGGTGAGAAAATGAAATATCGCGATTGAATATGGGTAAAACACGCATGCGCAATGCTTTTGTTTTCATACGCACATGGCGGAAAAAGCACGGCGGCGACAGAGAATGAGAAGGGCGAAAGCAGATCGTTGAATGAGACGGATGAACCAGAATTGGTTTGTAAAAATGCTGCAACTTCAGTGGTGTGGAACTGGTTTAGCTTTCATCCGTCAAATACACACCAAAGCACTATTTTTGGCAGAGCATGCTAGCGGGCCGTCGTTATTACCATGTTTTTTGGAAAATACGCCACACTTAAAATCAATCCTTTTCTGAAAATCAGCAGTGCCCCTTATAATCCCGTGTGCCTTATGTATGAATTCTGGTTGTGTTTACTGACCTCAAAAAATTTTATGTGTTACACGGTGCTCGAAAATCTGTCAAATGTTTTAGTATGACTTTGCTAAGCTACGAACCTGCACCGCTTGATGGATTGTCGGAGCATTACAGCTATCGTAGGCAGGAGCCTCGCGCAGTGATGCGTACGGTGCTTCAACATAATATTACCGTATTGTGTGTGTATAACCTCTTTTTAATGTTTTGTGGATATTATACATGGTTATGCTGAGGATATGTCGGCCAATTTCCATTGGAAATGCCTTTTGATTAAACTGTCAGCAAGGAATTTGCATTTGCACTGTTACATTTTTTATATAACTTTAATGCACATAAAAAACAGCTGCTTGTTTATGTGAAAATACATAGATGGGGTTTATTTGCACTAATAAAGTTGTGGAGTTGTAAAGTTATTTGTCTAGTGTCAATTATATCGTCAGTTATATCGTTATCGCAAATTTTCAAATGTATGTCGTGATAAATATTTTTGGTCATATCGCCCTGCTCTATGCAACAGCGCTGGCTTCCATCTCACGAATGGCAAAGCTCATCACCAGAGCAACATAAATGCGCCACAAAAGCAGAACTTTTAAATGAATCCTACCTTTTTATAACTATTACCACAAAGCCATTAAAAAGAGATACGATCATCACATTTGTTCTAATGCACAAATTTGCAGCGGTTTGATCAGAAACCTCACAATACTGCAGTGCACTCATAAAAACTCAAGTGCACACTTATTATGTATTAAGTGCTCAGTCTCTCTGGTTCACAGTTTTCAGTCTTCTAAGACGATCTTATAATGAACTAAACATCTAAAATAACAACATGTTAGGTGTTTCTCTCTTATGTGAAATAGTAGCAGCTCACAGGGTTTTAGAATGCAAAGATCCATCAATCAAGCTCAGTTCTGCAATTCCCAAAAGTGCATTATTGATTGCCAATGAAATCAGCAGTTGTACAATTAATTGAGGTTGGCAATAAATTGATTGTAGTAATAAATAAAATCTGCCTTGGTAACTGGGCAACACTGTTTAGCAGCACCTTGTATTATTAACTGTGAACAATCTCAAGCAACTTTGAGAGAGGCAGACCCCAAATAATAGTTTCCATTTTCACAATGACTTATTTTTAAGTAATGTGAATTTGGGAAGTATGGTAAAATCCATGTATTCAGTGACACTAAGCAGGGTCCCAAAGACCACAGGGGAGGTGATGTTGTCACTTACCCTTGCCAACGCGATGGTCCAGAAGGGTACGACAGTCCAGTGCCAGCCTCTGAGTGGCCGGGACATCAGGCGGAGGCAAAGGCATGGTAGGCAACAGACACACACACACACACACTCAGACAAACACTACTCCTTTCATAGATACAAAAACCTTTCTTCCTAAATCCAAACGTATATAATATAAACAAAACTTGGTTTCTTGTTTAACAGAACTTGGTTTCTGCACCTACACATAAAAGCTAAACTTCCATCCCAACACAAACACTCAAACCTAGAAACAAAACTTCTCCAAAAACTTTAAAATAAAACTAAACTTCACCAAGACACCCCACTGAACACCAACTTGTATGTCCTTGTCACACAGCTTCCTTGTAATGTATGCCACTGCATACACAGGTTGTCCGCATTAACGAAGAGATTAGTGATTAGTCCTTCTATAGCAGCTCTGCTCCGTGTGCATCCCTCTCATTAATAAACATCTCACTGACACAATGGACCCCACTATCCAGCCGGGACTGCTCGCTGGGCGAGAGAGGGAGAAAGAAAGAGTAGGGTGGAGAGAAGCAGGGCAAAAGGGGCACTGTGGGATAGCCATTCAGTGAGTGGGCTTGAGATTCAAGGAATGCAGCCATGGATGTCAGCTATGGATGCCAGCACGGGCAAAAGGTCTGCAGGGGATTTTTGGTGCAAGTTCACACACTTGGCTGCAGGACCAGATAGATCATCCAGCCGAGAAACAACAATGGGAAGCTTCTATAACAAAAACTTTCCTTCTATCTGATAGCAGTGGTTCATCGTGGAGTGTATGTTTATTGGTGTATGCATTTTGGGCTCCTTTTTTTGGTTCAACTTCATGTGGAGGACATGATTTATTACTCTAAGCAGTGATGGAGCAGGTGTAAAATAGCTTGCCGTTAACGCACCTGACATGCTGAATATCAGTCACAAGGAGGCGTTGCTTTTCCAGGATCCAAGAGAAGGGCAGATGGGTGGTACTTAAGTCCTGAGCTGAGTCTCCACCACTGCTTCGAAAATCAGGAAAGCTGCTGGATTGTCTTCGGCCTGCTGAAGTTGGAATGCCCAAATTAGCGGAAGCACTAATATATACTGCTAACACCGAGTATATCCTAACCTATCATTTTCCTTCATCGTTTTCCTAGCCAGTGACAAGAATATGGTGAAATTATCCTCCAGCATCTGGACAGAAATGCGAAATCAAGAGTTACCGGTTAAATAATAACACGTTAGCATTCCCATTCAACAACCATTTTCTTCTACAGCACTCCAGTACATTTCCTTGATTTCTTTTAAGTTTAGACACAAACTTGTCTCTACTAGGTGTAACAAGCCTAACTCCTACGATTCAAATGTAGTCATAGCTCCTAGCGAAGTATGCTAACGTTAACGTGGCTAACTATATCTATAGCCCCCCGTTATTTATTAATGTCGGAAAACATTTTTTGCTTACCATGAATTAAAAAACAGTTAAATCCCAAAAGTATGAGGCATGCGGACAGGTAACGGTGGACAACTTAACTAAAGTTTAGCTACGCCGGGACATCATTTACTTAGCCAGACGGCTAGCAGAGCAGTTGCTCCTGGCTAGCCGTAAATATGGTGACAGCCCACCACTCGATTGAGCCTTTAGTCATGTTAGAACATGTACAATTCACACAGGACCTGCCCCTGTCTTTGAATCACTGGATAAATACTGAGAGGGAAAAACATAAATTTAAACAAAGCTTTATTGGGTAAGATTCTGAAAACATAATAAGAAATAATACAGATTTATTGGAGTACAGAAAAAAAATACAGTACTAGGCGTAAAGTTACTTAATCTAATAACCTAATTTAATTTAGTCTAGTGGATGTTACTGATGTTGCAAAGCAGCTGGTAAGATTATAAAAGTCAAGAGGACACTGGTAGTCATTATACATGACAAATATTGGCTTTTTGTTTCCAGAGAAGATGCCAATACAAATCATCTGAATACAAATTCAAACGCCATACAGTGTTTAAATCAACTCCTCAAACGGTTTTCTATTAAGTGCTGGACTCCACTGAATGATACACTACCTTTCTTATTTCTTGTGCAATTCCCTTGTAAATTTCTGTCAATTTACAAACAGTGGAACTGATAAAGGCTCCCTAATCTTACCTTTTTTCCGTTTACATATAGAAAAATCTTTTAAAGAAATGAAATGTGGATGCTATGTGTTTGATGCATTTTCCAGCTGCGGATGGGGCATCCTGCTTTCCAATAGTCTTTCATTCTACCAGTTGGTGGAAGCACTGAGTCGAGATAATTTTTTTAGACATTTTAAAGCTTGTTATCGTCCATAATCACTCTTTCACTTTAAGATTAACATTGCATGAAAATATTAGGAAGTGAACATTTAACACATTACTTTATCTGGCACCTTGTCAAAACTTGGTGCTGCCATTCACTCCTCGGGATCTTTTAGCCCCACTGTGCCATCAGTGTTTTATGTGGTGTTAGTTTTGAATAACATTTAAATAAATTTAATTACATTTAATTATTCAAATGCAAGATATGGCCATAGTGCAGGTTGTGAGTCCAAACAGTTTGATTAGGTGCTTGTACAGCTTTTGAAGCGAGCCTTGAGGTCTGAGCATGGAAGCCTCTGTAAACAGCATGGGAAATCGATGCAATTACTGGTGGCTTACCTGAAGGAGTGTGTGTGCTGAGGTCCTATGCTGCCTGCTGATGACAACTGTTTTCACCTTATAGGTGAAACATTCAGGTACTTGTAATAAGGAATTGGGTTCGCTATGCCATATGGGCCCTCAATCTTTGGGGGTGGGGAGATCCATTGAGAAAAAGGGCCGCCTTCTCAAAGTATTGCTCAACATCTGTTTGTTTTCAAGCTGCTGTTTGTGAGTGAGCAGTAGGTATACTTATCCTGATGCCAAAACGAAATGGGTTCATGAAGTTGCCGTTTCAGTAAGTACTTGTAACTGATAGTAATTAGTGTATTTTGACGCAAGAGTAGAGCAACATAGTTATCACATTAGTCTAATGCAGCCAGGCCTATTGGGTGAAGGATAGGTCTCAGCCTGCTGAGAAATAAAATATCTAATAAAATACTAAAACATTTGAACTTTTCACCACCATAGAAGGACTTGAGTTAAGGGCTTGGGATGATGATGCCTCAGTTTCTGGATATGAGGCGTCTTAGTTGGAGACAAACAGTACTCTGAGAAGCAGGCTATGTTCTCAACAGATTTCTGTGGTTGATGAAAATTGTAAAATGTCAGTGAAATGCTACTTTAGAGTACTCTCTGTAATGCTTTGACCCCTGCTGACCTGTACACTTCCTTACGTTAAAGAGGTTTGTACAACTGCCAGAACTTCACACACGTGTCAGAGCTACACTTCAACAGACAGAAATAGCTCAGTGTACAACATATGCGCGATCCTTGGCACACAGTCAGGCTGTTAGGTCTGTTCTGTTGCTGGTATGGCTTTAGTTATCTCATTAGTGTGTAGCCAGAAATGTTAGTCGTAATGCTAATTATATTCTGAGGTTTTGCCCATAGTGGACTAACTCCTAGTTAGGTGTAAACAAGTTTACAGCTCAATTCAATCAGAGTCACAAAAGAAAACCACAGACTGAACAGGTAAAGTAGATTAACAATCACAGACATTTGTATATACAGAATATCAAAAGCTGGGTCATTACTTCACTCCTTCCCCCTTGTTGTTTGTTGTGCCATTTGAGGAGTAAACATACTTAAAGGTGCCTTATTTCAAGTGTCAGAGAGCTTTGTTGATAAGGAAGCAGTTAAAGCAGTACTAATTGCCTTAGACCTGACAGCTATTTTTAGTTGTACCGTAATCAGCAAGAAAGGTCTGAGCTACAGCGTCACAGTGGGACAGATGGAGACTCATTACATCAGTCTTAGGGGGTTTGCATGTTGCCTGGAAACAATTAGCAAAGCAAGTCTGAAAAACTTTAACCAGCTTACAACAATAATGACCATAAGCCAGCTGGAGACATCAACCCAGTAACGGATTCAATCATCGCAGATCTCGTGCTTTTCTTTGCTTCTTTAACCTATTGCACACTCAGTATTACCCTGTACAGTTTGTGTGGATGTTACCATGAAACCTGTTAAAAGCAATAAATACATCCATATCCATACGACTCTGCATTATTGTATCGACATTATAATCAATCCGGTCCTTTTGTGTTGTATATGTTGCAGTTTCTTCTGCCCGCTTGGGCATCTCTCTCTTAAAAAACACATGTTTAATGTCTTTTTAGCAAAGTAAATAAAGGATATTTACAACTGACTTTGCCAAAAACTGTTTGCAGCTTCTACTTTGCGATAGGGATGTTCTTTCTGACTCAAAATGTCTCGATATTATTCATGAGAGATACATTTGACATATGTTTGACAACTTATAAGCTAACAAGTATTTACAACAGTTTAAATACAGGCAATTTTTCAGAAATACCGGAAATTAGCTTATGACAGTTGATCACTTTTTGGCATAATGCCGACCCTGCTGAAGGTGTTTTTCCTTCCCTCTGTTGCCAAATGCTTTTTCATAGGTGGTTGTGTAATTGTTTCTTTTTTCTTTCTAATATTATAGGTTTTACAATATAAAGCACCAACTGTTGCTGTGAATTGGTGCTATATAAATAAAACTGAATTGAATTGTGAAAAAACAAGTCTTTCTATTGTGTAACAATAACCAACCTCATATACTGTATGATAATATATAAGAAATCCAAGCAAAATATTATGTTGGTATTGCTCTTGGAGCAATGTGTTCATCCATCGGAATATAATTTAACAATTTACTTCATAAGAAAGAAAAACAACAGAAGATTTGCTGACTGAAGTCTTACCAGATGGAGTGTTTGTAAGAAATATTGTATTTATATAGAAGCATTGTCAGTAATTCAGGGTTAGAAGACAAACGGTAACTGGAGAGCTCTGTATTTCCAACACTGAGCTTCGGCATTAAATGTGGAAATGACTTCTCTTCACACAGACACACACATAGCAAGCAGAATTTGTGTTATCGTGGGAAACAGTATTTGATGATTTTGTATTAAAAGCTAGAACTTGTTCTTTAACAAGTAACTTTGGTAATTCATAAGATAATAACATGAAATTTGTATGTTTGTGTTTTGTTATGAAAATCTGGACCTTACAAATAAAATGTTAAAAATAAAGAAGAGCCATGAAATTTGTATTTAGACAGATGTGGAGTGACTTTGTACACCTACTCAGAAACACTTGGATTTTAAAATGTTTAGCAAAGGCAGCTTCGTTGCCTTTTGTTTGCTGAAGCACCTTGGGCTCCTGCTGCCAGGTGGGAGATGATTCAGTTTCCTTGCTCTCGCATTCAACCTCGCTTTGCCTTTTAGGCATTGTTTTTGCCTGTGCACTGTATGAAAGGAATTTGTCACCCCCGTGTCTGTAATTTCACAGACAGGTAGTTTAGTAACCAGAAGCCCAAAGGCATGAGGCAGCACTGCTGTTTTATTATTATTTTTTTGCACATTACCAGAAGTAAAACAAAGAGTGTATTAAAGTGCTATGTATCAATGCATTAATGTTTCCCCTGCTTCAATAAGATTTGTTGACTTGACCAAATGAGAGCACACTGCCTTTACCTTGGTGTTATCCTGGTGCCAGTGACCTCGGTTTTACAGGCCAGTGAGAGTGGCCGCTGACTAATTAATCCTCTTTGCACTCTTCACTCCTGCAGCTCTGCTTTGTGGCAGTTCTTGACATCATTTCAAAACAGTCCAGATGGTGACCTGCAGTCCTGAAAGAACGACTCCACGAGTCTCGCCAGGCCTGTATGTCGCTGTCCGCATCAGTGTTGGATACGGCATTGCAACGAGGGCTGCTTCAAGTTTCAGTTTTCCTTTTATAGGTTGTGTCTTAAATATCAAAGCCGATGAAATCAACAAAAATGGATTATGATGAGCTGGATGCACGTATACAATGGCAGAAACTAGGTATTGTCAGTGGATGCACTGTACGGGAAACGTTACAGGTCAGTTGTGTGGTTTACAATCCTTTTGCTTCTTTTTGGGGGGGGGGTTCCTTTGACACATTGTAGCTTACGGGGAGCTTATTGTCCGCTTGGGACAGCTGAAACTGCTGAAAGAGGAATGACAAAGGGATTCTTCTATTCTTCTACATCCCAGAAACTGTAATGTTTGTAATGTTCAAAAACAAATAAAGATGCACACTTAATACTATACCTAATTACTCATCTAATATGATGTGTTTTAGCATATCCAGTCTGTTCTGTGCAGATACATGATCTTGGTGAGAATCAGCCCGGTGGCAGTAGACTGTGAGTGGGTGGGACAACAGCATCCAGAGCCAGAAGGACCTGGAGGAGTTTAACTCTGAGCATTAACCAGCTCAGCTCTAAATCTGGCCAGATAATTCGTTGGAAAGCTGCCTTTCTTCTGGCACACACTGCGTAAACACGTGGAGCCGACCAGGTGGCCCTTTCTGGCATGGTTGAACGTGTGCAGCATAACAAATTTTATCTAAAAGAATAAGGAACTCAGACAGATTTGTTACTCAATTTATATAGTGCATAAAGACCTTTGATTATTAAATCCTTCACGCGGGGTATTCAGATGCATCAAACTGCAAAAATCCTTTATATTTAGCATTTTATGATAGTAGATGCATCAGTGGCTTTGGTACAGAAAGCCACCCAAAGTTCCTCTGTATAAAAGTCTATCAATCAAATTCCCTTTTCCTCATTTATTCAAACAAATACTCACACTGCAGGTCATTCATAGTGAAATATTTCTGTAAGACAAATTCATATTAGGCAAAATTAGGTAGATGAAAGATGAAAGTTGAAATGAATTAAAGTGGGTTTACTTTACATGTTAATTACTGGCCATAATGTCCAGTTATCTCTTTGAATTTAGTATTCTACTTTGACTTGTCTGTCAAAACAGCTTCCAAATCTGTGATATAAATAAAGTTGTAATTATTATTATTATTATAAAACTTACTGATGAACTCTAATGTTTTTTTAAGCAATAACACCAAATCTGGTCCTTACTGACTCCCCTTTTCCCTTCACGTTCCAGGCTCCTACCTGCTCCTGATCCAATACCAACAGCTGAGGTCAGCTGAGGTCGCCACCATGGTGACCTTCGCTAACACAACGCAGGTCTCCCCCATGGGGCTGCGTGAGCTGCCCTGTGTAACCCCCACCATGTCCCCTGGCCTGCGGCGGAAAAAGATGCTGTGGCAGAATGCAGTAAAACACATCATTATGCAGCAGGATCTCAGTACCCAGGTGATTGAGTTTTAGATTGTTGTAAATGTGTTCTGATTTATTTATTTTTTTGTGCACACTAGTATTGTGTACTGGAAGAGGCTGTGTCTGTCTGTATGGAGCTCTGGCCTTATGATGCACTTTTTATACTGCATTCAAAAGTGTACCTCACTAATGGCTATCAAGCACACATGAAATTTTTGATTCTTTTCAAAATAAAGCTATTACTCTTACCATTACAATCTAATGCGCTCTTACCATTATGCATATCTAATGTGTGTTGAAATGGTTTTGGCATTTATATTTCAAAAATGATTCACATTTACAATAGACATGTGATAATAAAGCAAGCCTCACAAGATCCTTCTAGAAGCAAGTCTCAACATTCAGCATCCATAAAGGTAACCGGTAGCACACAGACTCATTCTATCCCCATGTGGCAAATAAGAGACGAAAGCAAAATAAAGAAAGTTACAAGTGAAAAGAGACAGGTGTGTAGCAGCTTTGTACACCTACTCAGAAACGATTGGATTTAGGTTTTTAGCATTTTTTGCCTTTTTTGTTTGCTGAAGCACCTCGGGGTCCTGCTGCCAGGTGGGGGATGATTCAGCTTCCTTGCTTTCAGACTCAACCTTGCTTTGCCTTTTAGGCCTTGTTTTTTTTTTAACCTGTGCATGGTTTGAAAGGAGTGTCTCAACCCTGTGCCTCTTAATTTCACAGACAGATACTTTAGTAACCAGCGGCCCAAAGGCATGAAGCAGCACTGCTGTTTTATTATTATTTCTACATCATAATAGGGGTAAAAGTAAAAGAGTATTAGAAAGATATGCAACGATGAATTAATGTTCCTACTGCTTCAAAAGGATTTGTTGACTTGGCTAAATAAGTGAGCGCTGCCTTTACCTTGGCATTGGCATGATGCCAGTGACCTCGGTTTTAAAGGCCAGTAAAAGTGGCTGCTGACTAATTAATCCTCTTTGTGTGTGAATGTGGCTGTTTTTAGACTATCCATGTAAGTGTAATTGTTATTTTTGCATGCTGAATCTTGTCTACCCTGATTTGCCAAATAAGATATAATAGCCTTGTAACTTTTTTGAATGAAGGATCCTGTTTTTATCCTTTGACAGTTGGGTGTTGAACCAGCACGCAAAATCTTTGTGACAGATACCTACATAGAGGAGATCAACAGGCAAATCCGCAGCAAAGCCTCACGTGGGGTAACAAAGCGCCGTTCTTCCACGTTCAGAGTCCATCCCTTGGTTCGCGATTCCACCAGCACCGGGGGTGCTTTTAACGACTACTCCAGCGACGCTGACTTCTTCGTCCACTGGGGTCGAACTGTCTGTGGTGTCTACATACCCACGCTATTGCACACCTTCAAGTCCCACGACCTGGAGAAACTCTACCAGCAGCACTCTTCCACCCAAAGACGTAATTCTCTGGCCATCACCAATGTGATAGACGTGGTGGCCAAGCTGCACATGTTGGTTCTGTACCTGGCATTGGCGCCGGAAGCTTCCACAGACACTTTGCGTGGCTGCCTGACGGGCATGTTCATGGTGTTAGCAACAGTTCTGTGCTTCATAGTGTTAACCCACAAAGACTCCGTGTCCCCACAGTGGCTTCACTACGCCGGCCTCGCCAGCTGGTTGTCACAGACCACACAGGTGCTGGGGGGTCTGGTGTACGGACTAGAAAAAGACCCATCGTGGTACCTTTTGTTCACTTTGTTCGCAACATACACACTGCTGCCATTACCTCTGCTGTGGGCCATATGTGCGGGCACCCTGTCCTCAATGCTGCACATTCTGGTAGAGATAGTATGCTGCTACACTGATGCTTTGCTTCTGAGAAAGGTGAAAAAAAAAGTCCCCTTTGAATTTCCTTTCCTACTGTTACATTTTTAAAATGTGTATCATGCCGATAAATCAGTGATACACTGTTAAGGCTTATGGAAAGTTTGATTTCTTAGACTTTACAGCAGTGTTAGGCACAAATCTACAAAATTTGAGAAAAAAACTATTTCATTGTACTTGTTGAAAGCTCATGGGTCTCTATTGACATATTAATCAACAAATAATAAGGAATTAGAAACCCTCCCCCCAAGCTTCAGTCCAGTACTGTTTCCCCAATTTCCCCTTTAAACTTTTTTTAAAGCTTTTTTTCCATGAATTAATGTAGTATTCACACTCTTTCGATGCAGGTGGTTGCCAAAGGCCTGCTGTACCTGGGGATGAACACAGCTGGCTTGTTCATCCACTACCTGACAGACCACGCTCAGCGCCAGGTTTTTCTGGAGACCCGTCGTTGCATTGAAGGACGCCTCAAATTAGAGCAAGAGAATCAAAGACAGGTACAATGAAGATGGGAGCTGTCCTGAAATTTAAAGCCAGAGAATTATTTGTGTTATGATGAAAGCTTTGGTTGCATTAACTCACTTCCTTGACTCTCACATTGTTACACTTCTTCACAGGACCGCCTAGTTTTGTCGATCCTGCCTCGCTTTGTTGCCTTGGAGATGATTGCTGACATGAGTGCTATGGAAGATGATCTAAACCCTCAAGAGTTTCACAAGATCTATATCCACCAGTACAAAGATGTCAGGTATACATGCATGAGTTAGTATATTAGTAGTTAAATTTGTAACCTTGTAACCTTGACTCGTAAGATTTATAAGCCAAGTGGGTTTCACTCTGATTATCAAGTTGCAGGCAAACCTAATGCCAATAGTAAGTGTTTGCTATGTCATTTCAGACTTTTTAGTCCTTCTCTCCTTCTTGTAGCATCCTTTTTGCAGACATCAAGGGTTTCACTTTGTTGTCTATGAACCTGTCAGCCCAGGATCTGGTTCGAACCCTCAATGAGCTCTTTGGACGTTTTGACCGACTGGCAGAGGTGAGGGCCTGAGCGAGCCCTTTTTGGTTGATGTAAAACATCTTCCAGCTTCTAATGTCCTTCTTCTTCTTCTTTTATCACAGGAACACCACTGCTTGCGGATAAAGATACTGGGAGACTGTTACTACTGTGTGTCAGGGGTTCCCGAGCCCCAGCGTGCCCATGCCCGTTATTGTGTTGAGATGGGTCTGGCTATGATCAACACTATACGGTCAGTCATCATATTTAAAGACACAAACACAAGTTAATTAAAAAAAACCAAAATCACGTGGTTTTAAAATTATGTAAATATAACCTCAGCTAAGTAACAAAAGATTAACATAAAACAAAGCTGAAATGCAGAAGCACTGTGTGAAAATTTTAAGTACTCCTTTGCTGCTTCCACATGAAGCAGCAAAGGATGCTGCACTTAATTAGCAGCATCCAGATCCTGCTAATTAAGTGCACTTGATTAATTGATGATCAACAACTGTGAGCACCTAAGTAAAAGCAGAGGTCTGGGCAGTTTGCTGGTGTGCAGCATTCAGGTGTGTATCAATACATTGTGTAACACAATGCTTCTCCGTCAACCTTGAAAAAGGGTCCACCTTCTTATGGGTCTATAGGTATCCATATGAGAGTGTAAGATCCTATTTTTGTTTGTAAGACACGATCACTTTACCTCACAAAATCACCAGGTATGTACAGAAGCAGCTGAACTTCGACATGGACATGAGGATCGGCATCCACTCGGGCTCTGTCCTCTGTGGGGTATTGGGTCTGCAGAAATGGCACTTTGATGTCTGGTCCTGGGACGTGGGCATCGCCAACATGCTGGAAGCGGGGGGCATACCTGGGTGAGCACCAGCAACCATTAGAGAAACTCCTGTCAAGTATGTTACCTGACAAAGATGTGCCTGACAGGTTTCCAGGCTTTCTGTAAGATAATATTTAAGAAAAGAATAAAAAACGTGCTATTTAATTTCGTAATAGGTACATTTGGAGGGGGTATATATTTTCATCTGGTGATGCATTAATGATGACCTCTTGTCTTACATCATCCACAATATTTTTTAATTTCTTTCTGCATGAATTTTTCTTTCTCCCTGAAACAGACGCATCCACATCTCAAGGGCAACTCTCGATTGTCTAGAAGGCACTTACAAGACAGAAGAGGGCCATGGTCGTGATAGGAATGCTTTCCTACGAAAATATAATATTGACACCTTCCTCATCTGCCCTCAGCAGGACAGAGACAAAGTTAACCACATCAAGCCCCCCAAAGTTCAAAAACCAATTCAAACCTGGAGTCCGGACATACCTTTTAAGACTGTCATTGACATGAACAGCGTAAGTGCGCAAATACCAAACAGAAAGGAAGGTGCTGAATTTGGTGCCTTTGGTCAGGTGGTGACGAATTTGAATTGTATTATCTGACCTAATCAGTTATTTCTATTCTTTTCTTTTAGATTCTAGCTGCTTTTACAAATGGCTCAATGCCCACCCTTTGGCAGTCCAACTCGAGAGAGATTAACAAACGCATCAAGCATGCCATCGAGCTTCGAAGTAGTGAGCGTATGCACAGAGAGCACATCACACCACTGACCCTTGTCTTCAAGGACACAAACATCGAGGACAAGGTAGACTGTAAAGAAAAGATAGAGATGCAAACTGTTTTTTAAAGACGTAGCTAAAAGGGACATTTATTTTTCTTGCTTTTGGCCCATTCAGTTCTCCCAGATGAGAGATGAAATGTTCAACTCCAATCTGGTCTGCTCCTTCATCCTGCTTCTGTTTCTCATGGCTGCCCAGGCCCTCATCCCTGCCCCCAGGTAGGAAACTCCAATATGTTACAACTGTTAATTCCACTTATTATGATTCCATTAAGTCATTTTGTACCTAAATCCAGCTTATAGCATTTTAAATAAATATCAATTCCACATCAGTATAACCAGTATTATAAAAAGAGCTCCCTGTAGTGTTTTGACCAGACTTTACTGCTACTGTGCTTAAGTTTTTGTTTTTCTTTACTTTGGTGCCACCTGCTGGTATTTAAAAGAATGCACTGAGTGCAGTCACACTGGACACCTGAACTTGTTTTTTTCTGTTCTACACTGTATTAATATTATTAACATTCATGACTTCACTCACTTTCTTCTTCTTCTTAACCCCCTCTTCCCTCCCCAATCGTAGACTGTTCCCTGCTGTCCTCCAGTTTTCAGTCTTTCTGCTTGCCCACGTGCTGCTGCTACTTGTTGCCCTTGCCGAAGAGTTCAAGTGGACTCCTTCATCACTGCAGCACTTCTGTTGCTGGATTCATGAAAACAACAGTGCCCGTAACCTGTTTACTCTCATAGCGATCTTCATCAACTTTGGGTTGGCCTCTACTGACATGGTGAGAGTCTGAATAACACAAGAGAAGAGTAATTTACATAAACTGCCATGTTCTTCAACACGACTTTTTCCTTTGTATGTCTGCAGTATTGCACCTGGTAACTGACCCTTGTAAACCAAATGCACATTAATTTGCATAATCCTCTCTGAAATGCATATGCAAAAAGAGGAAAGTTGCACTTCCCTGCTGATATTTATAGCACACTTGGCATGCAAACAGGACAGAGGAGTGCAAGAAGGTAAAAAATGAAGTAAGGGGTCTTTCGTGTGATGTAAAAAGCCCATTTAGATATAAGAAGGTAAAGGGGTTCTTTTGCAGTGATACAATTATTTAGTAAACCTTCTTTTTATTAGAAAAAAGCACAAAATTAAGCAAAACCTCATTAAAGGTTTTAAATCACCAGTTTCAAGAAAGTTTGACTACCGGTTTATATTTGTTATGCTCTATGATGCAGAACCAGGTTGGAACATTTTGTGCTGCTTGCAGGTGTGGTGCATCCTCATGAACACAGGAGAGGCTGACATAACTGAGAAGACTGGCACAGGCTCACGTCCACTCACTGTCTGCTCTTACCCTGAGGCAAGCAAACAGTAGTTTAAATTTGGGACAATTATTATAGAGATTTTATGTGATTTCCTGTTGATTTATCCAAATGTCTGTCTTGTATTAAAAATACTAACAATAAATCACATTGGGTTTCAGTAAAATGAGGTTATTACTGCTTGTTTCATCTTTCCCAATTTGTTCCCTTTAGATTTTTGTGTTGAGCGGGGTGATTGCCATGGTGACGTGTGCGGTTTTTCTGCGTCTGAACTCTCTGCTGAAGCTGGCAACGCTGCTGCTAGCAGTGGCTGTCTACTCCTACCTCAGCCACCTCGCCTTTGTCTCACTCACGCGCCACGATACGCTGCACAGGTCAGTGTATGAGCAGCGAGCAACATACAAACTGCACAGCTGCTGTAGTTTTACTACACAGTGCTATATTTAAATATTCGCCTCTATACACAATTTATGATCAAAAGTTTTGGGCCACACCAGTTAATTGAGCCAACCTCATCCTACATTAACATCAGCACAAAAACTGTGCACTGGGAGCTTCATGCCATGTGTTCCAAAGCTGAGCATCTCCTTTAAGTGTAATGTGTAGATATATTTTTGCCCACAGAGTGTATCGATTTTCCTAATATACTTTGTTACAGGTCTCACTATGTCAGAAGAAATGGAATTTCCTTCCTTCTCATGGCCATGTTTATTGTTGCCGTCTTCTATAATGGACGTCAGGTGCTCATACACTTCATTTTCCCAGATTGAACTTATAGATGATCCTGTCACTATAGCAACACTTTCTGGTCTGTGTTATTGAAACTAAAACTGTTTTCTGTCACGCAGGACTGTGTTGCAGGTAGATGATGTTCTATCTCGCTGTATCTTTTCTATCCAGTGGGAGGCTACTGCCAGACTGGACTTCCTGTGGCGTCTGCAGGCCCAGCAGGAGGTGGCAGACATGAGGGAGTTGCGGGAACACAATGAGTGTCTGCTATACAACATCCTACCAGTTCATGTAGCTCAACATTTCTTGGACCGGAGCAAGCATGACGAGGTAGCTGAAACACCCCAAAACCTTTAGCCTCACTTCTTTTGACTCATAGTCTGGTCCACAGCAGAATCAGTCTGAGTGACCATCAGTGCTTTGAAAATACTGATTGGACCAATGAATAGCAACCTCTGTCTACAGGTTAACTTATATTGAAATTGTACAATTAAAATTAACGTTATGTAGTACTTTTTAAAATCTGGCACTTTCCTTTATTTACAATCCGATCATTTTTTAAAAGATCTCCAACCCCACTGGGTGATATGCAGCCCCAAACCATGACAGAACCTCCACCGTGTTTTACACATGGCTGTAGACACTCAATGTTATACCGCTTTACCTCATCAGTACATAGCGACGGTGATTTTAATATAATTTCACATTTGGATTTACCACTTTATAAGACTCGTTGCCATGGATATTCAGTTACTTTCCTCCCTGTTTCCCTTACTTATTAATGGCTTCTTGACAGCCACCCTTCCACTGACACCATTTTTGATCAGGCTTCAGTGAACAGTAGATGGATCAACTGAGAGCCAGGTGCATCTCTCAGGTCCTGTTTCTTCTTTTGTCGTCCACTTGTCCAGTTTTAAGACACATCATGCACATGCATGCGCTCTTGGTGCAAAAATACTATTTTATGACTGTCAAACTGTGTTATACTTTGCATTTTTCATCAATTCAACTAAACAAATTGGAACAAATGATGTGGTTTTATAACGTTGGGTGGCTCAAGACTTTTGCACAGTACCTTACCTGACTCAAACAAAGAGGATTTTGAAGAAATCACCCATCATGACTCTTCTTTTAGGAGCTTTACTCCCAATCCTATGATGAAGTGGGCGTCATGTTTGCCTCCATCGCTGGGTTCGATAAGTACTTCGAGGAGAAAGAGTTCAAGCATGAAGGAGTGGAATGCCTCCGCCTACTCAATGAGATAATTGCCGGCTTTGATGAGGTGAGTGTTGGACTCAAAATGATCATATGACAGTGGTTTATTTATGGGTTATCCCTTTTGGTCCAATTATTTATCGGTTAAAATAAAACAGAGACAGTGTAGTTCAATCCAGGCTGTGGGTTGACACAAGTCCTGCTTTGATAAATAGGATAGCCTCTAATTGCATAAGTCAGCTGCTAAACTTGATGTGTAATTTAATCTTATCTTCTAACAAGCTGTTTGAGGAGCCGTATTTTCACCATGTGGAGAAGATTAAGACAATTGGGAGCTGCTACATGGCGGCATCAGGTTTAGCTCCAGATAAACAGGTGGGAGATTTTTCTGTATGTGGTCTTATTTCCTTTTGTCTTATTAGCTTTGCTTTGATTTGTGGTACTTGTTATGATATTATCTCCTTGCATGAAACTGTATGTTTATCTTTGTCTCCTCCAGAAATCAATGGATGAATGGAACCACCTGAGCGAGCTGGTTTTGTTTGCATTGGCGATGCAGGAGACCTTGAAAGAGATTATTAGGAACTCTACTCAACGCTTTCAGCTGCATGTGGGTAAGAAGCTGCCCTGCCACAGCCCCACAAAAGCACACACGCACGATTTCTAGTGTTGTAGCAAATATCTGAAATTATTGTCTGGGTTTGGACTCATGCAGGCATTGCTCACGGGCCCGTGGTCGCTGGGGTGATCGGTGCCACCAAACCGCAGTACGATATCTGGGGCTCCACAGTGAACTTAGCCAGCCGCATGGACAGCACAGGTGTGAGCGGACGCATCCAAGTACCCGAAGCCACCCGAAGGATCCTGACAGATTGGGGCTTCGTCCTGGAGCTGCGTGGAGAAATATTTATCAAAGGGGTGAGTGGAGACTGACTATGAAGAGTAGTTAAGCTTAAACAAGTGTTGCTTATTTTTAAAACGCCACAGCATTGTGGTCTATAAGGTAAGGTTCTTAAATCAATGAATGACATCTTCGGAATTAGGAACTTTATTCTGACTTCCAGAAGGGGGGGAATTATTTGATCTCTTTTGATTTTATTATGTTGCATTTTTTAAGGGTGGGAGAAACATTTCATACAAAAACCTCAGAGTTTAAGGTGATTCATAATGTGTTGCTATGGCTGGATCCTTGCTCTAGAGGTTTCTGTTCGATAAACCATCTCAGTTATCCAGCAAGCATAAAAACATCCTGCCAGCAGCAAATTTATGTTCAGAAAGTTTTCATTATCATACAAATTTTGTAGAATAATCTCTGTGTCTAGCATAACTGTGACAATATACACATCTTCACTTTTTAATCTATGTTTTTCATTGTAGGTAAGTGAGTACCAGGGGAAAGTCCGCACCTATTTCATCAGGACCATGCGCAGTAAGATGGCCAACGATGGGACAGATGGCCGCCTGGCAGGGCAGACAGGAGGACGCATGACGCTGGCAGAGGTGGTGTTCAGTCTCGTCCAGGCCAGACACAAGGAGAAGATGAGAGAGGGCAACAGGAGGTTCAATCGGACTCCCTCCAGACTGCAGCGCTGAGGAGACTGTCAGGGTCAAATGGCTGCACGTAGGCCAGGACACACTGCAGCCATATTCCTTTAATGCTTTGCCATAACTGAATTAGCTTCACAGACAAAATACTGAGCTACCCGTGGCAGGAGCCCAAACCTGTTTAAGCCTTTATTCTTATTTCTTCCAATACTGCATCATACCCATCTTTTTTGGCATCTCAAGCAAAATGGACAAGTTAAGAGGAATATATAGGAAATCATCCATGCTCATATTTCTTGACTTCTGGACCCAAACGTTCATCTTTGCATGACACACCGAGTGGTATGTGGTCTGAACTTTAGTTGGTTAGGAGTTAACTGTGCAATTTAATCAAAGTTCTGGCCTCTTACATTTCACAAGTATGTTGTAAGCAGTGCAAAGTGCTTTTTCATTACTATTATTGCCATATCTATACACTATAAGCACTGATTTTAAGGTTGTTTTGTAAAAAAAAGAAAGAAGGAAAGAAATGGTAAATGGACTGGTTCTTATATAGCGCTTTTCTACTCATCTGAGCACTCAAAGCGCTTTACACAACTTGTGCATTCACCCATTCACACCCATTCACACAAGCACATCTTTCTAAGTGCGTTATAGCTAACACTCACACACAGTCATACTCCGATGGATGCATCGGAGAGCAATTTTGGGGTTAGTAACTTGCCCAAGGATATTTGGCATGTAGACTAGGGGAAGCCAGGAATCGAACCACCAACCTTCCGATCAGTGGATGACCTGCTCTACCACTTGAGCTACAGCGAAAGAAAGAAAGAAAGAAAGAAAGAAAGAAAGAGAGAAAGAAAGAGAGAGAAAGAGAGAAAGAGAGAGAGAAAGAGAGAAAGAGAGAAAGAGAGAAAGAGCCAACATGTCTTTATGTTTGCTGGGATAACACATCAGCAAGACTCCAGACCTCCAAGCAAAACACTACCTCTTAGTACAAATTCTCCTAGACTACAAATGGCCAATATAGAATGGTGTTTGTTTGTTTGTTTGTATTATCTTAATTAGTACATTTATGTGGTGAAGTCAAGCATTATTTCTACTTTATATCCAATAATTTCACATGTGTTAAAGAGATTTTGGTCAGTATAATTCACTCATGCAACATAATCCAAAAAGAAAGAAAATCCGTTTATTTATAAAGTGATTGCTGCTTGGTTTACTTTTGTAAATACTGTATTTGCATAGTTTCCACTGAGCCACTATTTCTTGTTTTCTATCTTGTCAGAGTCAGCGTTGTTCTGAATTTATGAGATTCAGAAGAGGAACACTGAAACAGTTTTAATGCCAAAAACACCTCACATATCACTGTATTCCTCTTACTGTCATGGTAAAAAAGAAAGCACAACCTCTGTCAGTACTAAGGTTCTTTGTGTTAGGACCTAAAAAAATCATTTCATCCTTACAAGATCTTAAATGCATTGAAATACAACCTCAGATGTAGAACACCACATGTAGAAGCAGTGTGTGAAAGTACACTAAGTCCACCTCCGTAACTTGTAGAACCACATTTAGCAGCAATAACTTGATGTAAATGTTTTCTGTAAAACTTTATCTATGTGAAGGTCCTCAGTCATCCAGGTCATGGTAATCCAAGGGGCTGGGAAAGAAAAGCGAGTGGACTCCTCTAAGTTTCACCTCATGAAGCTTCTTCATTTCTAAGATCAAATGGTGGCGAGTCCCATGTTTAAGCCCTGATAAACGTTATCAGTATCTCACATCCCTGTGGAGGAATTTTGTAATATTGTTTGCAGCCAATCATTTATGAACAGCTCTCTTTCAGCATTTCAGTCAGTTAAGGTCTGGTCTTTGACCGAGCCATTGCAACTTCTTGATTCGTTTCTTTTTTCAACCATTCTGTTGCAGATTTGCTTCTGTGCTTGGGATCATTTTACTGTTCAATGAGTCAATTACAATTTTTCCCTGTCACAAAGGTGGCTTCACATGTGACTCTAGAATACTTTGGTATACAGAGGAATGACTGCAACTTCCTGTTGCTGCAAAACAAGCCCAGAGTATTACAATTCCACCACCGTGCTTGAGAGCTAGTACAAGGTGCATGTGCTGATATGCTATGTTTTCACCAAATATGATGCTGTGCATTATAGCAAAAGATATTATAAAAGTGAGATATTTAATATAATAGTGAGAATAAGGTTTTTCACTATAGAATGATGGACATCAAATTGTTTGGAAGTTTCTTTATAAACTTTTCCGGACTGATAGGCAGCCTTTGCTTTGCTCCTTGGCATTAACACACACCTGAATGCAGCAGACCATCAAACTGCCAAAAGTTCTACTTCTTTATAGGTGCTCATACTCACTGACAATCAATTAATTAAGTGCATTTAATTAGCAGGACCTGTCTGCTACTTCCTCTGTTAATTCCTATGGAAACAGTAAGAGTGCACTTAGTTTTTCACACTCTGCTTCTGCACTTTGGCTTAGTTTTTGTGGACGACACTGTGTAATATGTCATATGTTGATGTTATTTTGTTGTTCAGCTGAAGTTTCGGTCCTAACTAAGAACCAGAGTGATTATGTCCAGATATGTAAAATGGTGTACTTTTTTTTCTCTTTTTTACCTTGATCATTTATTAAAATCAAAATCAAACAAAGATGCTTGGTTTCTCTTGATGTAGGAATGTTTTACATTGTAGGTCTGATTCAAACTGACACAAATTCACGCCAGTCTTTATTTTGTTTGTCGTTTAACTTTAAATATTAATGTTAAGCTCCTCTATGGGACTTTGTGCAGTTTTTAAATCGATAACAAAGACACGTTTAATTGTTGTTACAGTATAGAAATGTTCACAGCGAATAGTACGTCTGTATCAGCAAAACTTTTTACTTCATTTTTTAATATAATTTTTACAAAAACATTCAAACCAGTCCAGTTTCTATTAATAAAATCAATTGTTGCCATAAAGCTGGGTACTTTTAATTTTTTAACTCTGTATTATTAATTGTTAATGACATGAGACTCTTATTAAACTCTTTTTTCAAGGTGTATTCTTCTTGGAGGTGTGTCTTCCTTTCTTTGATAGTCACGACGATTGCTCTTGACTCCATTAGTTTTGTCTGCAGCCAGCGCGGGTATTCTGCAGCCGGCTCACTGATGCTCTATTTTGAAAGATGGTTCACCCGGAAGGTTCACAGAAAAAAACAAAACATAATCTCTACAGAAGTTAGCTCATCTAGTATCTAACACTCCTTTCCTAGACATAAACAAAGATTTCCTGACAAACATTGTAGACTGCAATCACATACTGGTTTTATTTTCCATTAAATTTTTCGATTAAGGTTCTGTAACATTATCTCACTGAATGCTGCTTCACTGTTGTCATAGGACAGAAATATATTTATTTTCACATTTTTTTCTAAAATTAATCAAATATAAATATATGGTCTATAAAAAGCCTTTATAAAAGCCTTAAGCATAACAGTAATATAATCATATAATCATATAATAAACATAATAATACTATACATTAATCATAATAATGTTAATAGTCACAGTGTTTTTCATGTATCTGTTGGATTTTGTATAGTACTGAAGAGAATTTCTGTGTTTCTTAAGTCAAGATGCAAATCTAAGCAAAGCTGAAAAGGGTTTGTTGTTGTTGTTTTTTGTTGTTGCTGTTGTTTTTTAGTTTTACACAATTCAGTTGCATATTTTAGTCATTTAATTTTTAAGGTATGTGTTAATGGATTTTGTGTCATTTTGATAAAGTTTTGAATTATTTTCCTTTAGATCTTAATTCAGTTCTGGTCTTTAGTGTAGGTAGGTACTTTATTAATGCCAAAAGGGACATTACTGCAGGATAAATGATTTAAAACATGTATGAAAACAATGAAAACATTGTACCACAGCACACAGGTCCGGTACCACGGGTCCGGAGTGAAGGCCTTAATGTGACACAGGGCAAACATTTTGTATGCATACACAGTGATTACAAAAACGATATAGCCTCTTTATTACCGATATTATCTGCAGCACATGTAGCACACCATGCATCACAGGCTCTACTTCAGAGGCTAAACTCCAAATTTCAATGTCTAAATCTTAAAAATCACACTTTAAGATGTATGCATGTGCAGCATACTGTCACCTTCACTCGCTCATATCTCACTCAGGAAGAATGGGATTGAGATTGCGAGTTTAGAGCTGTAGTTTTTCCCAGATGAGAGAGCCGCTGGTGCGGTAGGAAACAGAGACGGAGTGAGAACTCTCCACGTGACCCTTCTCTCTGCAGGCACGCGGGCTTCTCTCCGCCAGTGCGTTGATTGTTGCGGTTCCTAGTCACCCGAAGAAAGTTGTTCGGCTCGTGGTGAATTTGTGTAGTTCTGTTTTATTTAAAAAAAAAAATCAACTATGGCAGACTCACAAGAGGACAAGCTGTACAGGGTAGAATACGCCAAAAGTGGCCGCGCGTCGTGCAAAAAATGCAAAGAAAACATAGCTAAAGACTCGCTGAGGATGGCTATCATGGTGCAGGTAAGGTGGCGACGTGTGGAGGCAAAGCCGCTCCGTTAACTGGCTTGCTATCTGGGTGCTGCTATCTGAGTAAAGCATGCGGGCTGTGGTACGGGTGTAGTGGATGGGTAGGAGCAGACTGGAGAGTAGGGAAATACAGCTTATGGTGTGGTTTCAGTTGCGCCGAATCAGGCCCTCGTTAGCATTTAAATGGCTGACATTGTCTGTGCACTCCTGTCCATCACAAAGAGCCGCGGAGCCTTTTTGTCTCTGTCTGGCTATTATGCATCTTGCATTTCATGAGCTAATTTAATTTATGCTTGAAGGCTGCAGATATTCAGAGTTTGTCTACCCCAGAAGACAAATAATAGGGGAAAAAAATCACAGCACACAGAAGCAGAAATACCACTGCGTGGTAACTGCTGCTGCCCCACAGAGAGGTAATCACTTAAAGAGTCGGAGAGCTGCTTATGTGGCTGCCTGTTTACTCATGGTTGATGGGAACAGCTCAGGATTCTCAGGTCACTCAACTTTTCTCTCTAAAGACCTGCCACATTCAGTCTGTGTAATTCATACAAATCAGCAAAGTGTAAAGTACTTTTTGTGCACTTCATGCACCTTTTTTATGAATGTAGGGGTCACACAGGGCTCTATTCTTGAGCCACTTTAGTTTACACATTGTATAAAGTATGCCTTAGTAAAAGAAGAAAAAGATTTTTTTGAATCTTTGTATATAAACCTTAAAAAATGTGTTATGTCCTAAATATACAATATTTATTCAATTTTCATAGCTATACATGCTAGAAAACAGCATGTTTACATCTTATTTTTTTATACTGATGTCCATAAAAATGTCTCAAAGCCATGGGCTGTTTGTCAAAATTTTGCACAACCTGGATTTAACTTAAGAGTAGTTCCAAAGTATCTTTGTGTCATGTAATAAATGGATTGAATGCCCTACACATAACATTGCATTGGTAAACAAAAGAGATGATTAAATAAGTCTGGCAGGAAAATATTACCCTTCTGAGGCATCATATAACCATCGAGCTGGAAGAAGCAATTAGAGACGCTTTACACTGTAAAGTTAAACATCTGTGTTTTTTGTTCACCAGTCTCCCATGTTTGATGGGAAGGTCCCCCACTGGCACCACTTTTCCTGCTTCTGGCAGCGAGCATCAGCTCAGTCCACCGCTGATATCGCTGGGTTTTCTGATCTCCGCTGGGATGACCAACAGAAGGTGAAAAAGGCCATAGAAAGCGGTGGCGCCGCAGGAGGTCAGTACTTCAGTTTTATTAGGCTGTGACCCCTCGTGGAAATGGTTGGACGACTTAATTAATGTTATCTTAAGCTTCTTTTAGTTATAATAGGCAATCGGAGGAGTAACAGTGTTACTAAGCAGCGGTTAAACATTGCTATAGCAAAGAATCAATCAGTGCAACAGCAAAGACAAATCATAAAGTAATTTCACTCTTTAGTGTAAATGCCCTTATCATGAGAGGAGAACATAATTACCTGCTCAGTCACAAGGATTTATAGCAGTTGTTGACTTTGGAAAGAAAATCAAAGACTGTATTATATATTTTAAATGGTTTCCTGATGACTAGACTATAGGTGAAGCTTTGGTAGGCTTATTTAGAGCTGAACACTGAGTCTGTCAGTCATTTGAATGAAAACAGACAGCTATTTCAATTGTAGTTGGTCTGACATAACTCAGATTTAACCTATACATATATCTATACATCTGTAGACTCATCATGATATGTTTTATTACTGATAACTGAACCAGCTATAAAAAGATATACATGTTCAATTTTTGATCTTGTAGGGAAAGGTGACCAGAAGGGTGGCGCTAAAGGCGAGAAGACGCTGAATGACTTTGCTGTGGAATACGCCAAGTCAAACCGCAGCACATGCAAAGGCTGTGAGCAGAAAATAGAAAAGGTTTGGGACTGCTTTTATTGTCTGAAAACTGTTGTTTAAATTTAATTATTTAATCATCTGGTGGGTTAACTTTGTCATTTTCCCATAAATATTTGATCCATTTGAACCTCCAGGATCAGATTCGTGTGTCCAAGAAAACTGTGGACCCCGAGAAGCCACAGCTGGGTCTTATTGACCGCTGGTACCACACGGCGTGTTTCGTGAGCCGCAGGGAGGAGCTGGTTTTCAAGCCCGAGTATAGCGCCGCTCAGCTGAAGGGATTCAATGCACTGCGGGCAGAGGACAAAGAAGAGCTCAAGAAGAGGCTCCCTGCTGTCAAATCTGAGGGGTGAGCCAAAATCATTTATTCGGTTTGAAGCCTGGGATTAAAGTTATGATCAGGTCTAGCGTTGATCCCTGCTGTTGGTCTCATTTAAAGCCTCTCTGTCCACCACTGTCCTGCAGCACATAAAAATAGCTTTAAATGTGTCCCTGAAAGCCGTCATGGTGTAGGCATAAAGGAAAGGGTTGACAGCAGAGTTTGCGTGTGACAAGATGATGGCTGTGAGCAGAAGCTCAAGAGGTACATAGCAGCGTGGACACAGAAGCAGGAAGCAGTTGATTATGTGAAGTGGGATCCAGCAGACCGTAAAGAGGAAAAGAACCAGAAAGAGAGAAGTAGCTGTCTTCATCTCTCGCCGCATGCTGGCCGCGGTCCTGATTTGTCCGTCACCTCTGCCGCTTTGCTCAGATGTGATGCGCCGCACTTGCTGCTTAACTGTGACAAAGATTTGGGCGTAGATGAGGAACATGATCACCAGAGGAGTGAGCACGCAAGCAAAGAAATTGAAATAGACCATGTAGGTCATGTCCACCACAAGGACGAAGAAACAGTAGCCCGTGTCAGGCGGCGTCTTGTGCCAGCCCATCAGAGGCACAAGTCCGATGAGAAACGCCAGAATCCATGTGGCGAGGATCACCAGCACAGCGTTGCGAGGCGTCATCAGGAACCGGTATCGGAAAGGCATGAAGATGGCGATGTAGCGCTCCACAGCCACTGCCAGCAAGCTGAAGATGGAGCTCTGGGTGAACATGATTAAAACACTGAGCATGAGAAGACACAGGTAGAGATTGTGGCGCGGCATGCCAATGTCGGTCAGGATGGCACAGGGAATGGCGATTGCGCCCACGCAAATGTCAGCAACTGCGAGCGAGACCAGGAAGTAGTTGGTGACGGTGCGCAATTTGCGGTTGAGGCCCACAGCGACACAGACCAGTAGATTTCCTGTAGTGGAGAAAAAGGCGATGACGAGCTCAGCCGCCATGTACGTCACATTGGGGGAAATCACCAAGTCTTCAGGTGGAGGCGACGCTGAATAGGAGGCATTAGAAATGGAAGCAGATGAAAAGTTCTGGAAAGCTTTTAGAAAAGGGGGCAACAGATGGGAGGAGTTGCTTGTTGTTTTTTGGAAAGTGTAGAGTTGGAACAATGCTGTGGTGGCCTCCATGTTTGTCCTAAAAAGAGAAATAAGGTGCAAAACAAACTTGGAGTGGTAATAAAATGCATTAAAAAAGGAAAATTACTCACCCATCTGCAGCAGCTCGCATCTGTTTACGATGATTTTAGCAGAGAATCTAAAAGCTTCTTCAGTATTATTCTTTCACTGGCCGTCTTCACTCAGAAAAAAAGCAAACAGACTTCTGCTGAAATGCATTACCACATTGATTTATGTGCAGCCCCACCCCCATCCTCCTCCTCCCCATAGATTCAGCTGTTGTCTGATGAGTGAGGTTTGTCTGAGACTTGGATGGTCATTAACTGAAACACGTGTGCATGTCTGGTCTCCCAGGATGCTAAAAGCATTTTCCTCGTCAGAGCAGAATGCACGATATCAACACTGACACCTGGGGCTGTGCAGACATGTACCAACTTGCGTTTGTGTGTGTCCATTAACTGATTAGGCCCAATTGGATCTGCTTAATGACTGAAGGTGTCAGAATCAGGCTTGTTGTTCCTCATCTTGACTGCTATCCTGTGATCCTCTGAGGCTCATTTAGGAAGCTAATTTGGATGTTTTTTCACCTTCCTTTTGTCCTTGTTGAACTAACTGAAAAAAAAAACTTTTAAAGAAATGTTCTGTTTGTCCTCACAGAAAGCGGAAAACTGATGATGTTGATGGAGCGTCAAAAAAACAGAAGAGAGAAGAAGACGACGAGAAAAAAAAGCTAGAAGAACAGTTAAAGGTACTTTTAAATGTTACTTCTCACGTGTTAGAGTAAACTTTGATCATTTCCGATGTTGCATTAATTTGTTTGTGCGTGTGTCTTGGCTGCACTTCTCTGCAGAATCAAAGCCAGCTTATTTGGGGAATTAAGGACAAGCTGCGAAAATATTGTTCAGCCAATGATATGAAGGAGCTGCTGATTGCAAATGGCCAGGAAGTTCCCTCTGGAGAGACCAATGTAAGAGAAGCTTGTTGTATTTTGTGTCTAACGTACCATATTGGAAAGGAGATGATTCTATATTTACTGCTCATGAATACAGTTAAAGCTAAAATTTTCTGAGGAGTGCTGCTGTTCTTCTGTTTGATGACGAATGTTTTTGGACTTGCAGGTAGTTGACAGCCTGGCCGATGGTATGGCTTTTGGTGCTCTCGAGGCCTGTAAGGAGTGCCAGGGCCAGCTGGTGTTTAAGGGTGACGCCTATTACTGCACAGGAAACATTTCTGCCTGGACAAAGTGTGTGTTCAAAACCACAACACCCTTACGCAAAGACTGGGTCATTCCCAAGGTTGGTCACCTCATCTCGCTCTAACTATATGTAGACGTCTTTTCCACAGTTGCAGAACAAGTTTGTCTTTATTACCTTTTAACAACTAGTCCACATTCCTGTTAGCACAGCACAAGCTGGAGCAATTACTATGGCTGGATAGCTGCCCTGGACAAAATCTGTGGGCTGCATGTGTCAGTCTGTATTATATTTCTTGCAGTAGCCCCTCCCGTAGTCACTGAATCATCCTAAGTTTTCTGTGGTGGTACTGTCTTAGTTTTTTGACACCAACAACAGTCTTTCCTGGTGGAGCGTGTGAAACTTTCTAGAATACGTACTGTCACCAATGGCAAAATGAAAAGTAAATAAATGAGGTGGCCTTAGCCAATGAGCAGGACTGAGGAAGAAAAATTAAACTGCTATATAAAACTAATTTGTAGTTACCTGTTTGCTCTGTGTCTCTGAAATATTCTCTCTTTCCATTTTAGGAATTCCACGAAGTTTCTTTTCTGAAAAAATTCAAATTCAAGCGGCAGGACAGGGTTTACCCTAAAGAGGCTCCCACAAAAACCCTGACAGCAGCCAAATCAGAACCACTACCGAGTGCATCCAGCGCTCCGACCGAGCCACTGCCACAGGGAGCACCTTCAGGTGAGAAAAACTTAAAAGACTATGTAAAACATTAAAAATCTTCCTCCCTCTTGGTACCACAGACAAAATGCAATGAAAAAATTCTTAACATTTTTCTTGTTATTAACAAAATGTTTTATTCTGTGTGTTTTGTCCCTTAGACAAGCCTCTTACTGGCATGAAGCTGCTGACTGTGGGCAAGCTGACTAAGAACAAGGATGATCTGAAAGCTGCTGTGGAAGAGCTCGGTGGAAAGATTACCGGCACAGTCAACAAGGCCTCATTGTGTATAAGCACCAAGAGTGAGTAACGATTTGTTAAAGAGAGAATTATCACAAGTACTCTCAGTAAGAAAAGGAATGATATAACATCAAACTTTGCCATGTATTGACAGAGGAGGTGGAGAAGATGAGTAAGAAGATGGAGGAAGTAAGGGACGCTGGCGTGCGTGTGGTCTCTGAGGATTTCCTCACTGACATCAAGTCATCGGGCAAAGCCCTCCAGGAGCTGGTCTCCCTGCACGCCATCTCCCCCTGGGGGGCAGAGGTTAAAGTCGAAGCTCAGGCTCCATCTGTGGCCTCCAAGTCTGGAACACAGGCTACTAAGAGCACAGGGAGGGTGAAAGAGGAGGAAGGTAAAGGGCACTTGATGTGGAAATACTGAATGAATGCATTAGAACAATTGCGGCGGTATACAATGTGACATTTAGTGCATACATTAAACAGTTGTGGCATTACAGGTGGTAGCAAATCCAAGAAGATGAAACTCACAGTCAAAGGTGGAGCTGCTGTGGATCCAGACTCAGGTAGTCATTAGTACCATCGACTGAAAATGCTTCATTTCTCTTTTTTTTCCCCCCCACAATTTTAATTAATTATTATTTTTTTCCCAGGTCTGGAGAACAGTGCTCATGTCTTGGAGCAGAATGGGAAGATGTACAGTGCTACACTCGGTCTTGTGGATATTGTCAGAGGAACTAACTCTTACTATAAACTGCAGCTGCTTGAGGATGATGTACAGAAGCGGTAATCGGACCTCTTTGTGTTGGCTGCAGTTAGGCTTTGCTTATTGTTTACCATTTCCCCCCATTCGTGGAAATGTTATCTATCCAGACACTAACTCATGTATCTCTTCCCTTTGTGACATGCGTATAGGTACTGGGTGTTCAGGTCATGGGGCAGAGTGGGTACAACTATCGGAGGAAACAAGTTGGACAAATTCCATGACAAGAACTCTGCTCTGGATAATTTCCTGGGTGTGTACAAGGAGAAGACGGGCAATGACTGGGGCTCGTCCAACTTCACCAAATATCCCAATAAGTTCTACCCGCTGGAGATTGACTACGGACAGGTACACATACACAGTAATAAGTCAACATCTCGTCTGACATGTTGTGGATTTTTAATTCCTTAGTGACCCCTTGTGTTTCTGTGCAGGATGAGGAGGCAGTGAAGAGGCTGACAGCCACGGCTGGCACCAAGTCAAAGCTGGCCAAACCTGTCCAGGAGCTAATCAAGATGATCTTTGATGTAGAAAGCATGAAGAAGGCCATGGTCGAGTTTGAGGTAAGACTTGCCTACCACACACTGAAATCAGGATCTTCCAGTTCTTTGGGTTATTTTTACCATTTCGCCCGATGTGGTATTTACTTCACATTGTCGCAAGTTCATTCATTCAAGTCAGATGGATAAAACATATGCAGTATACAGTAATATTTTGACTTAGAAGTACAACTTTAAGAAGTATATTAAAAAACCCAAAAAATCCTGCCTGATGCTGTAGATTGACGTCTGGATAAATGTAAATGTGCTTTAGTTTTTGACATTTTAGGCTGTTGTCACAGACATAAAAATAATTTACTGATGTTTAAGAGATTAAACAATTTAAGGAAAATACTCGTCTTCATTCACAAAGAACATTTTAAGTGCTTTTTATTTTAGCAGCAGATTAGATAACTCTTCTAATACAATAAGTTAATTTATAATGATGTTAAGTGCTCTGTGAGCATTACTACTTATTATTACCCCTCAGCTGTAAAAGGCTGACCCTGCTGGGCGTTGGGCAGCTGGCTTTGAAACGCAAGGTTGCGAATGTCATAACTTGAGAACAAGGCAACATAGGATTTTGAAAATGATACCATACTGGAACTACTAGAATGCTGAGGGGTAGCACTGGCATCCACCAGTATTTTTGCACTTGACAGGCTCATTTATTCTTCTTCTGTCTGCAGATTGACCTCCAGAAGATGCCACTCGGTAAGCTGAGCAAGAGGCAAATCCAGAGTGCCTATGCGCTCCTCACTGAAGTACAGCAGGTCAGTGACAGTCAACAGCTCCTCTGAGAGTTGCATCGGTATTTATGTTGGATTCCTCTTTATATAACTCTGTAATGCTTTGAAATCCATTTTAATACTATCGTTTGGCATGAATTTTGGACATAACAACTACCTTCTGTACCAGTGGTTGGATGAGATCTGTGCAGCTCCTGATCATGCAACGTTTACATTTTTAACTTACTTTTGTTAAAGGCTGTGTCAGAGTGTGTGTCTGAGGCGCAGATACTGGATCTCTCCAATCGCTTTTATACCCTAATACCTCATGACTTTGGCATGAAGAAGCCTCCACTGCTCAACAACCTGGACTACATTCAAGTAAGGACTCATAAACTGCCCAATCTAGAGTTTGACCTTTCTTTGTCATGTCACCACTAAGCCTAATGCAGAGTTTAAAAAGGTGGATCTGTAAATGCATCACTGTTTTAGGCTAAAGTTCAGATGTTGGACAACCTGTTGGATATTGAAGTGGCTTACAGCTTACTGAGAGGAGGAGCCCAAGACAATGAGAAAGACCCCATCGACATAAACTATGAGAAACTCAAGACAAAGATTGAGGTAAGGAGCACAGCTCTTTAGAGAGTAAAGTTTTGTTCTTAATCATCAACGGTGGGCAAGATTTCATTTTTGCCCTGATGATCGATTTAAGTTTTGAAATGTAAAAACAAAAAAATGCATGTGACACATCTGTTGCTTTACAGGTTGTTGACAAGACCACAAGTGAAGCTGAGATCATCGTGCAATACGTTAAGAACACCCACGCTGCTACGCACAACACGTACACACTGGAAGTACAAGAGGCAAGTCTTTTTTTTTCCTTTTTTTTTTTGAATTTATTGATTGATTAACTTGGTAAAAATGGGTTTAAGCAGGACAACCGCTTCATTTTAATGGCTTTAATAGATTTGGAATCTTAGTTTGTCTTCTGATTGTGTTTCTGTATTTTAGATATTTAAAATTGTCAGAGAGGGAGAGCACCAGCGATACCGTCCATTCGAGGAGCTGCACAATCGCCAGCTATTGTGGCACGGCTCTCGAACCACCAACTACGCCGGTATTCTGTCTCAGGGTCTCCGCATCGCCCCTCCAGAAGCCCCAGTGGTGAGTGTTGTTTTGAAACCAGGTTGATGATAAGATGTGAAGAATTAAAAACCTCTCCTTCTAATAAATGCCCCAACTTTACCCATAGTTTCTAGCGTTTAGTCCTGCATAACATTACAGTCCTGCTTAATTTTCTCCAGACTGGTTACATGTTTGGCAAAGGTGTGTACTTTGCTGACATGGTGTCCAAGAGTGCGAACTACTGCCATACCTCCCAGTCAGATCCTGTGGGCCTCATTCTGCTCGGCGAGGTTGCTCTAGGAAACATGTAAGTGACGGTCTGAATGCAAAAATAGATATATTTCATCCTTTGAAATGTTGGCCTGACTGTGTAAATAAATGCAACCTCCTTTTTAACTAATGCAGGCATGAACTGAAGAAGGCTTCTCATATTACAAAATTACCTAAGGGCAAGCACAGTGTTAAAGGTGAGAGACATAATGGGTTGCAGCATTTTAATTGGTATTATTTTTCTAAGTGTTTGGTTCACATGGCAAACATTGTGCTTAAAGCTTTGTATTTCTGTTTAGTCTGTGTCCCTAACTGTAATTTAGATCCACGCTTTTCAGCGTAGTTCTTAACAACGCGATGAAATTCATCCCAGCAGGAAATATTTACCTTTGTCTCTGTCAGTTTTTAAAACTGCGTGTATGTGCGTGCATTTAATAATATTCACTTTTGGGGTTTTTTTATTACAGGTTTGGGTAGAACTGCTCCCGATCCAAATGCCACTGTCACTTTAAATGGAGTGCAAGTGCCTCTGGGAAAAGGAGTCCACACTAATATTGATGACACAAGTCTGCTGTACAACGAGTATCCTCTAATATTAGTTTGTTTGGTTATATGTGTAATGATTTTTTTTTTACCTGCTTGTCTGTACATAACCTGTGCAGTTAAAAAAGTGAGTAAAATTTGTTACATTTCTATCTTACAGTCACCGGCCATTTCATTAGGTGTATCTGTTCATTTGTCATTAATACAAAATCTAATGATCCAGTCACATAGCAGCAACTCTGTGCATTTACACATCAAAGATCAAAGAGAGGTTTACAATAGGGAAGGTAAGTTAAGTCACTTTCAACATGCAGTACAAGTAAGGTATAATAAATAAAAGACCAATGAGTTCACCCATGGAAACAGTTTTATAGCTTTCCGTCTTTTAATAGGTGAATATTGTCCAACCTACTTTTCATTGTGTAGCTCACCCAGCTGTCATGCATAAATCGACTCATTTGCACTGCTTATAGCAGTGAAGACATGAAGATGAGACAGTTGAAGGGTTGTGTTTATGTCCTAACAGCAGTCACCACAAAATAAATTGTCAGGGTATTTGTGTTTTCAGCTTAATTTGTATCTGTACCACCTGTTTTCTTTAACCGTGCTCCCTCAGGTACATCGTGTATGATGTAGCACAGGTAAATCTGAAGTATCTTCTGAAGATCAAGTTTAACTACCAGACATCCCTGTGGTGAGAGGGGCTGCGCACGAAGCTTCTTCATAAAGAAAGAAAAAAAAGACCACTGTTGCCTCCAAAATGCTTGGGCTTCATTCTCTGCAACCGAAGATGTTTAAAAAAGGAGTGATACTAAACCGTCCTTCATGGTGGATCCTTGGAAATCTCTTGTCACTTTATTGTGTTTTCACCAGGTTTATTAAGTGGCAGGCTTCCTTAGTAATACATTAGGTACCTAAATACTGGCTTCTTCACATTGCGTACATCAGTACCTGGAGAGGTCTGGTGACAACTTCAGAAAGTGTTGGTAGTCTGTCACTGCAGAAGGATCTTATTTTCCTGTAGTTCATAAGGTATAGCCCTGCAAGTTTAGGAGTGTTCAAGAGCCAGTCTGCAAACATACACAAACCAATAATTTGCTGTGAATCCACAGTAAAGTGAAGACTAAGATACTGTAAGCATTTTGACATGTATATACTTGTTTTGTTCGCATCTCTAGCTGTCTTCCTCACTAAAAAGAAAAAAAAATGTGATGAGTGTTTATGCAAGGCGCCCTGTAAAAGATAAAAAAAGGCCATACTAAGTGTTTTTTTTTAAATGTCTTTTTCTTGCTTCTCTCAAACCCAAATAAAACATTAGACATGAAGAAGGGTTTCTTTCAGTTTGTTGGAGAAGGCAAAAATCAAGGTCATTTGCTAAGGAGCATTCCTGGGAATGACCTTGATGAAAAATCATTGTCAAATACTTTCCTCTAGGGATCAATAAAAGTATTCTGATTCTGAAAAAGGAGGCTTTGGCTTCATTTTGGTAGGAGATTTAAGCAGTAGAAACTGTCTTGCCTCATTTCCCATTGGCACTGTAGGGTAACAAAATAAAGAGTTAATATGCAAAAAAAAAAACAGCAACAGGATTTTTTGTATTTAATGGTAACAATTTATGAGCTTACTAAAGTGAAAAAATTGGAAGAAGAAACTTACACTTTCTGTGAGATTAGAAACTCATATTTGCACAAATGATTTATTTATTTTTTTTAGTTTTTCATCTGCTTTTTCCTCACAGCTAAGAAAAAATTCTCACGTATATTTGGTTATTTACTAATTAATAGATAAATGGTACCCCATATGCTGTGTTTTATGTTGCGTATAGTATAAACAAAATCTTTCTTGGTATAACTGCAGGTAAAAATAAAAACATTTACTCAAGAGAGAACATTTCATTTCAAACACAACACTTTCCAAACAAAGACTAAAACGTAAAGGAGAAATAAACGATAACTGATGTGGCGTATGAAACAATGGCTGGTTGCTATGCTCCCATTCCGAGTCAAGTTTTTGATACGAAACGATTTCCCAAGGATTTAACTTCACATTTAACATGTAAAAGTTGGATGTGTAGAAAGTGGATGTATTTGTTTAGATAAACAAACTACTGGAAGCAGTTATTAAGCTACCATTTAAGCAAATTACGGGATTTTTATTTCTCAAATCGCCCTCCAGAGAGAGTCCCGACCCAGAATGCATTTTGACAAGGTCTTTGAAAAAGCGGCGCGGCTAATTCAAGATGGCGGAGATGGACCAGCTGTTAGACGAGAGTGAGTAACAACACAAATTCAAGGAGTTTTGCATTGTAAACAAGCAGCAGTCCCGCGGTGGTAAAATAAATAACTGGCCAAAACCCGATATCGCTGACCATGTAATGGCTATCATAGGTTCTGCGCGGACTTCATAAGCTCATTTTAGACGCAAACAGACACCGGGTCTGTCTAAGTCAGCTAACGCTTGTTAGCGCGAGAGGCTAACCATGGCTAATGTTGGAGTTGAACAAGTTACTCTAGCCCAACTGGGTGAACAAATAACGTTAGCTTAGCCCCGAGCTAACGTCTGCTAACCTTAGATCGCGTATAGCAGGAACAAAAAGGCTGCCGCTACGCCACTAGCTGCTAACAAGCTATCTGTTTTGCTGGACTTATTTTCTATTTTATTGATTTATTTTAGTTTTCCATGACACTTTCATCATTTTTAGCGTTCCTTCACCCTGGTTATAGTTATGCGTTATGTATCATTATTGATCTTGTGAAGGGAAACTTGCCAGTTCATTTGTCTGTTTACACCTGAAACGGTCTCTGGGAACTTACCTAATGTAAATAACGTTATTTTACAGCTCATAGCTTAGCTTGTCCGGCTCATGTGTAGATACGAATTGCCCACAGCTGATGTTACACCCGTGTCTGACAGCTCCAGTTGGGGGTAAAGGCCTAACCGAGTCCGCTAGCTTTATTTTTAATTCCTGTTCACCTGCCTGGCTGCTGTCAGGGTTTAAAGCACCATCTTACTGATTCTGCGACAGGTGAAATGAGCATTTCGTAACTTAAAAAGGAGAACACTGGCAAATAATATTTATCAAAGTTGCACCGTTTTAGATTTCGTCTATGTGGTGTTGCTTTTTTATGCTTTTTAATGCTCTACAGTAATGTAGCCTAAATTGTTCTCTTCCTCAGGTTCCTCAGCAGAGGCACTCGTCAGTCTTAAAGGTATGGATTCCCTTGTATTTATGCTTTTTACTGTTTACAAATATACTGGGTGCTTCTGAAACGTTGACTCGAATTCCTCACTATATCGATTAGACCTGTGTCAGATCACGTTGGTCAGAGCTCTGTAATAGTTTCTAATTGCAAGCTTACATGGCATAATGGTCCTGTTATTGTTTGCATGTGATTTTTGTCTGTTGGTATAGGGTTGTTAAGATATAATTACTGATTTAAAAACTGTTTTTGGTGTTCTTGTATATAAATATGTTGGTATTCTCACAGAGGGCAGTTTGTCCAACACTCTGAATGAGAAAAACAGCTTCCCTCGAGCTCACAACACCAGGGGACGGCATTCCTCTGTCACAATGGACACGGTAAGTTAATGCAATGAAAGCAATGAAAACTTCGAAAACAAAGAGAATCTGTTACACACGTTGCTTTAATTACTAATATGAAAAATATGGTATAGTGGTTAACATAGTCACCTTACTCCATAATTATGCTTCAGTGGGAAATTTGTGCCATAACTATGTCATAACAGGAAATCCCTCTAAAACCCTATGATGAAACCCTAAGGCATGACATGACGCACACCTCCACTGAAACGGAACTAAATGTGGTGTCAGTGTAAGCCGCACCTATTGTAATTGGCCTGTTCAGTACCATTGATTCCTCCTGATGCATTTCCGGCTACTTTTTTGCCACGGTTTTGGAATTTTTCAGTGAAAGAATACCAATCATGTCAAAGCTGCACCAGATCAAGTACTATCCACTGTGGTGACCCGTTGGGAAATAAGGGAGCAGTTCAGTGTATCTTTTCTTTCCTTTTAGCAACCAAGAAGTTAATTATTACAATGCAGTAATACAGGGTTTGATATTTAAAAAAAAATCACAATTATTTCTTCTTAAAATGAAAAGAAAGAAAGTCACTTCATCTTATGTGAGAGAGCTATGGCCGAAAATGGTAATGTATGGATATATCGTTAGTGTATGCATAGTTACTGCCCTTTGCTCATCTTAGCAGCATAGTTAAGTCTTTTGCAGTTCTGTTTACATCTCAGGAGTTGATTTTCTTACCTCCATTAAGTTGTTTCATGCCAGTGTAATGTGATGTGGAACTGGAAGGAAAATGCATTTCATCTCATTTTGCATGAATGGGGGTCTTTACATTTACTTAGATATTATTTCAGAACCTGTGTATTATACATGAGAGTTCCCAGAGTAACATTTGTGTTAGCCAGGCTATTTATAACGCAACATGCCAGAATTTCTACTGCTAATAGACGCCTAATATGGAGAATGCCACAATGTTATTTATAGATTGTTGGTAATATTTTGAATTTACATTGTTCTTGCAGCCTACACGGAGCTCGAAGCGGAGCCGTTTGTTTCGAGATGAAGATGAGCCACCGCAGCAGCGTCTTCCGTCCAGATCTCCACGGAGGAGCCAGAGAGTCACCACCACACCACAGGTAATGATTGCATTCTTCCTTACGATCACGTATATATTGCAGTTAATACATTTTCCTGGTAATGCTCCAGTTAGCACTGTTCATATTAAACTTTAAGATAATTGTGTCACCTGTGCAGTTTACGAGGCCCAAGATTAAAAGTAAAGTAAATTGTGTGTGAAAATAGTGCACTATTTGCCTATTTGCACTACTCTGCCTGGTTTACACTCAATGTCATTTACCCTTACCTGAATATTGTATATTGTATATTGCATAGCTTTCTTGTTAAATTGTATTGTATTTATTTAAATCTTTACTTTTTAATTATTTTATTTGCATTTTTTATTCACTCTCTTATATTTAAATGTTCATTTGCTATTTCATCTAGGGTTTGAGAGTAACGAAATTTCTATTCTCTGTATGTCCTGTACATGTGGCAGAATTGACAAATAAAGTTGACTTTGACTTTGACTTTTGACTTTGAAAAGTGCTCATCCACTTGGATTACTTGTGACGAGATATATTACACTTGGGTGTTTGAAAGTTTTCGTAGTATAAAAGTTCAACTTTGTTTGAGGTTTGTTTTGGTCCAAAAGCTATCTGTTTATACCTGACCTGTTTTTGGTACGAGTGTCTTCAAAGAGTTGAACATCATGCCAACATTAAAATAAGATAAAATGTGAGTCCAAATTATAGCTAATAACTTAAATTTAACATAAAAATCAATCAATAGCCAAAAGAATAAGATAGAGTTTAACTTTGGATATCCATATGTGTATATGAATAAACATACGCATATACACACACAAATATATAAAATCTAAACTAGAATTTTTTAAAAAGGCTCCTTGCGGGGTAATGTGAGTTTCAAAGGTTATGCTTTCTGACCAAGTTGGTGTGCCTGAGATTGAATAAGTTCATCATATCTCTACAGCATAACAGAATATGATTTGTCTAATGTAACCCTTTCCAAAGGAGTTCTTTAAAATGCCTACCATATTGTTGTTTATGAAATGACTGTTGTTTTAATGGTTTTCCTCACAGAAATTTTCTAACATCGTGACACCAGATAAGAAGGCTTCCCAGAAAATAGGGCTGAGATTAAGAAACCTGCTGAAACTGCCCAAAGCTCACAAATGGTGCATCTATGAATGGTTTTATTCCAATATTGACAGGTAAAGTCTGATTTTTATTTATTTATTTATTTTTGTTCCCTGATGAGTACACATAAATAAATGAGATAAAAAATAAGTTACCCACGCATAACTGGTCTTAATTCAGCTTATCACGTTAGTCAAAAGCAAATTGGTAATTATAAAACTGTTACTGTTGCTTCTCTTTCTTCCAGGCCTCTTTTCGAGGGTGACAATGAGTTCTGCCTGTGTCTTAAGGAGACTTTCCCCAACCTGAAAACAAGAAAGCTAACCAGAGTTGAGTGGGGTACAATAAGGAGGTTGATGGGGAAACCTCGACGGTACGCTGTGATTTTTACATACGTGTATGGAACAGTTTCCTTATGGACTTGATGTGTCAGGATAAAAAGAACTGGCATTACATTGCTGTGCTCTTTTGTCCCTTCAAGGTGTTCATCTGCATTCTTTGCTGAAGAGCGAACAGCATTGAGGCAGAAACGGCAGAAAATGCGGCTGCTGCAGCAAAGAAAACTAACTGACGTGTCAAACTGCAAAGATCTTCCTGATGAAATCCCTCTGCCTCTCATCATAGGAACCAAAGTCACCGGTAAGATGACTGAAGTGAGCGCAAGATTTTCAAATGAGCTGCAGTGTTGCATTTTACATTTTTCTGCTTTGCACTTTCAAAAGATATATTCACGGAATTGAACTTTAAGAGATAGAGAAGTTATTTTATCTGTCCCCTGATCTATCAGCCATTTTTGGGGAGAACTTAAGGATGACCTAATTAGATCAGTTTTACTGTGATTTACCTCACAAAACACAGGTTTGGTCATGATTTAAGAATTAATATGCTAATTATGGCACAAATGAAAACGGATCCCTCAAAGGTCAAGTTGAATGATTTTTGTATCCAAAAGATCAATGGTTAGCTTGACTGTGATGAGATGACGTTTCATAGAAACGTTATTTTCTATGAAACAAAACGTGTGTCCATATGCTAATTTGAGGTGCCCACCTTGAAATTGTGGTGATTGTACAGATCTTTTGTAGTATAGCAACGCATATTTGAAGGATTGTCTACACTGTTGCTTTATCAGTTGACTTTATTGGCGAGCATAAACAAGGAATTGCTAAATTCCTTCAAAGTTGAGGGACTGCAGTCTTTCCTAACAAATACTGTTTTTTTTTCTCCATACAGGTGACCCCCCCCTTCTCACCGTCTCTTCTCCCCTTTGGTTTTCTTTCTCTCCCTCTTTCTTTCATTCTTTCTCCCTGTCCTATCCCCCAGTCATGTCTGTCCCGTTTGTAGCAACTGAAAATAAAATAAATTCATAATTATAATAAAGGTCAATCAAATGGACCAATATGGCAAGGCCATGATGATCCACTTGGTAAAATAAATCCGCTTGGCATCTTTCTTGGCCTTAAGACAACAATTCTGATGGCTAAAGATCCAAACGGGACACACAGAAAAAAAAAGAAAAAAAAAAAGAGAAAGTTGAACAATAAGAGCACAAGACAGTGAACAAATCAATCATTTTAAAATATGGTACTGGAGTTGAATTTGATCAAAACTATGGACAATTAAAGGACCAAGAAATCAAGCCAACAACATCTTTGGATGGAAAAATAGCAAAGCGTCTACTTGGCTATTTCAGACACCAAATCAATCTGTACTCGTAAAAAGTCAGATCCTTTTAATGGTGTGGTGTAGGCTGTATCAGACTCCATATGTGAATAATTAATTTATTTGTTATTTATTTATTCAGGTTTAAATCAAGTGCATTTATCTTTGTTCTACAGCTCGTCTCCGAGGACTCCATGATGGGCTGTTCACAGGGCAGATTGATGCAGTAGACACCAGTGCCGCCACCTATCGTGTCACCTTTGACCGCACTGGCCTGGGAACTCACACTGTGCCTGATTATGAAGTCCTGGTAAACACTTTAACTTAACTCTCATAAAAGCTTCACTCTCAGTGTGATTTTGCCACACAGGAGAAGAAGAAGAAATGCCAATAGCTGTATCGTAGGAATTTCACAGGTCATATTATTAACCATCTTATTGTAATTTTCTTTTCCAGAGCAATGAACCTAATGAGACCATGCCCATTTCAGCCTTTGCCCAGAAGCATCGGTCGGCACGCTATATGCAAAGCCTCATGACTCCGCCTAGAGGGCCCTATCCCTCTGCTACCACTCCTGTCCATATGGTATTCTGAAACTACATTTACTACCATTTGTTGATTTGCTGACACGTTTGGCCATATTCGAGTTTTGTTTTTTCTTTTTTTTTTCTTTTTTTTGTTGTTTTCAAATAACTGCTTTGTTTGGCCTACTATACGCTATACGTTTTATACATTAATGCTAATCAGTGGGTAGACTGAACAATTCCAAGATGGACTAGTGGCGCAATCACTTAATTCCCCCTTAGAAGCTGATTCCTCTGTAAAAAAGCCAGTGAAACCTTTGCCGGACACCTTTTTCACAGCTGTGTATCTGTTTGCCCATCTAAAAACAGATTTCAAATGAAGATTGTTGATCTAACTGGCCTTTTTTTAAACAACAGGACAATGACCCTCTTATCACCCAGTCACCATGGAGGAACAAACTGCCCGGTGCTGAAGGAGATACACTGGGAGGATTTCCTGTCAATTTCCTGGTCCAAGTGGTAAGGAATTCCTGTCAAATTGAAAACTAAAAAGGTGACGTCCTTCAATGTAGTTCTAATGCTTTGTCTTGTTTTTCTGTCCATTATTAGACAAGACTGTCCAAAATCCTCATGATCAAGAAAGAGCACATCAAGCTCTTGAAAGAAATGAATACAGAAGCTGAGAAGCTGGTAAAGTCATTATAGTTAAGTTACTTTAAAACATGTTAAATGCTTCTGAAATATCCACATCAAGCTTACCTCAGCTATGTTTTTGTTTTGTGTTCAGAAGTCATACTCGATGCCTATTGATCTGGACTTCCAGAAGCGATATGCTACCACCGTGCTTGAGCTGGAGCAGCTAAATAAAGATCTGAACAAGGTTCTTCATGAAGTTCAGCAGTACTGCTGTGAAGTAAGTGAAAAGGCACACTTACACTTAAACTTGAAATATTTTATTGCAGTATCTGATAATTCTAGCATGTTTTTTTTTCTTGTTAGTCAGGAACGAGTAAGGAAACAAATGAGTAAGAGAGCCTTGTGTTAAACATCAGTGTACATCTTTCCAGCTCGCTCCTGATCAGGGCATGGTTCCAGCAGACCATCCCACAGAGCTGCGGAGGCGTAGTGAAGAAGAGGCCCAGCAGATGGTGCAAATGCGCATCAACGCCATGAAGGATGGGCAGCAGAGTGTGGCAAATCCCAGCCTCACACACCTCATCTCCCGTCTCACTGCTCTGCTCCTACAGATCAAGGTAGAAGATGTATTTTTATCACAAGTGTGTCAGGATGATAGGAGAGGATGTTAGGATGTCACACTCTGTGTGCAAGAAAACAATTTGTTTGAAATTCAATGCAAAAATTTAGAGCTTCGCAGCAGTAATTTGTTAAGAAATGTTGAACTTCAAGTATATAATACAATATATGTTTTATCAATTAATCAGTAAATATAATATAATACATCCATGACTTCTGATTTGATTACCTGTTAATCATTCATTCTCCTGGCTTGTCTCAGTGTTTGGCAGATGGTGGGGATCTGAATTCATTTGAGTTTAAATCTCTAACAGACTCTCTCAATGACATCAAAGCATCGATTGATCCCTCCAACCTCAGGTAAAGGACCAAATAGTGTTTCCATCCATTTCTAACAAAAGAGCAAGAATGACTGTTTTTAAGACAAAACTGAATATTTTTCTCCTTTATTATCTGTGAATCTCAAAACTCCCAAAATAGTGTAACTGTTAAAACAGTATAATCTCATATTTCATGGCTTTTCCTAAAATAGGATAGTGCAGCTATGTGGTATAAAAATAAATAACTTTCTCATTAGTTTTACTGGAGTCATATTGATTCCCACTGAAGTCTATGCAAACTGCTGCATGTTGCTGAGCAACACACAACATTTACACACTTTGATGTGAATGATAATGTAAAATGAGCCAGAGCTAGCTGCATGTGATTGACAGATAACTATTTAGGGCATTTGGTTAGATCAAAATATTTACAGCAGAGCTGAACAGGGTGGGGATGTTGAGTGTATGGCAGGACATGTGGAGAACCAGGCAGGTTGTTGGCTGTGCCGAGCAGCATGGGAACCCTAGCTGAACTGATCACAGTCTAGACTGTGGAGACTATTCAGAGCAATTACAAAGTAAAAGTCAGAGTAAGAGAGCAGAACTGAGGAGGGCTGCAGTTCTTTTACAATAATTAATTTACTAAAATTGGTTTGTTTTAGCTAGCTGCAAAGTTTGTTTATAATGTAGGCAGTGACCTGTCAATTTCAAAGCGAGGCTATTCTTTTTATACACACTTTATTTTAACTAATACAACATGTATTCTGAAATTTCCAAAATAATTTTGATGTGTTATGGTGTTGTTTGTTGTATCATTTGCTTATTGGTGGATGCTAAAATATATTTTTCCTTTCTAAGATATATGATGAAATAACAAATTACAATTATCTGCAATCTGTTTAGTGGTTCATACATTTGCTGAACAAGCAAAAGTTGCTGATGTTGCAGGACCACCTGGTTGTTCCGTTGTTAACTGTTCTTCATAACTTTGGTTATTTTTCTGCATTTCCAGTTGCTTCCAGAATAACGTTGAGATCCATGTGGCACACATCCAGAGTGGCCTTAGTCAGCTGGGCAATTTGCATGCATTCGCTGCCAACAACACCAATGCAGTCTGAGTACCTGCATCGTCCCGCCCACGCACAGATGCATGTACACACACGGAAGTGCGGTATATCCATGTTTGTCTTGTGAAATGGTGCTTTTACCTGGACTGTTAAAAGACTACAAAGAAGGCTCATGTCGATGCTGTGGATCTTCAATTTGAGTTCTTCCCAGATTTCCTCAAGTTTTGATCAGAATGGAGAGAAGAATGCTGAATATTTTACCCACAAGCTTTTGTTGTATCAAAATGTTTGTGCACCCAACTGAATGAACACAAACCCGAAAGAGTCTTAAAGCTTTTTGCCACGCTCCACATTTCCAAAATATTAAAACTGTTATTTATTTGGTTTCACGTGCCAAACATAAGGTTTTAACAGTTTTTATTGTCCGTATTTATTTATTTTTGAGTAGGTGTGTATGGTTATGCAACAATATTTTGCTATTTCTGATGTTTCCCTCTGTAAGTTGTGTGTTCTGTTGCTCCTTTAATGATAAGTACAGGGGAACGCGAAGGAATGTTTTATAATTAAAAAGTTATTGTAGATAATTGTACAATATGATTATTAGGAATATTGTCAGCCTTTCTGCTGTGTATTCTGAAATAGCTTTTGTAATTTTGTGCGCACTGAAAAGAGTTTTTTTTTTTTTCAGTATTTTTTTATAAAGGAGAACTCTGGGGTTTTGATCTTAAGTGTTTCCATATTTTACATCGGCTGTTGCTGCAACACCCCCCACACTAAGTCTGCATCACTGACCTTTAAACCCCATCAACAGTTCTTTCCTAGAGATTCTCCTTTTTTTCAGTTTTTGTAAAGTTGTATATGAGAGTGCCCCCGGGCAGTTGTATATAAATGTTTGTCTTTTTATATTAAACATAATATTGAAAAGCAGGTTTTGGCTTTGTTTCATTTATTAACAAACAAACAAATTCATACAAAACAAATGTCTTTTTTTTTTTATATATAGTTTTAAAATAAATACACTCTCACACCTCTTATGATACATGTAGCTTTTGTAATGCATCACATAAAGCCACTGAAGTTTGCCATTGCTTCATTTTCCCAATCAGAATCCGAGTCGGAGAAGTCCTGCATCTTTCTGGCGGGGATCTGGGAAAAGTGATCGAACCTGTCCCCGCTGGCCCTCGCCTGCGGATACTGCATTTGGCATCTGTTGTCCTTAGATGATGATGGTGTGCTGAAGGGGTTCTGCATTGGGATGGGAGGAATCACAACTTTCATCTCTGGTCCAATGGTTTTGTTTGGTGGGAAATTGTCATACTCCACCAAAACCTTTGGAGCTTGGCTGTTGGTCATGTTGGCGTCCATGTTTGTCTGGTGCTCTCTCCTGGGATAGAGAGGGACGCTGCAGCTCGAAGTGCCAGCACTCTGCTTGTGTCGCTGCATGTGTTCTGGATTCATTCTGGCGCCCTCCTTGTCATAGATGCGGGAGGCAGATGCTTGGGCGTAGCTGCTGGGTTTGCTTGGAAGAGTGTTCCTGTGGGTGTCCTCGATGCCTTGTAGGTGCACTGTAGACCTGAAACTTTCCTCTAGTCCAAAACCACCCATCTGATGTACTTGAGCACTGTGAAGATTGTCACAAACTGCAATGGAGAGGGGGAAAAAAACAACTAAGCAACATGTCTTAGAATATAGAAAAAAAGAAGCCACAAACTTGAAGTTAAAACTATAATGAGTGACACTGAGCAGGCTTGACCTGATGTTAGAGTGAGGATGTGACCACAAAACTAGTGAGTAAAGCTAATAGCTACCTTTTTCCGGAGCCATCCTGTTCTGGACTTGGATAAAGGGACCAGCTGCTGGCGTGCTGCTGACCTTTGTAGACGTTGATGAGCTAACCTGGCGACGAGACTTGGCCCTTCTGTTCTGAAACCACACCTACAATTTTGGAAATCCGTTAATTCACATCTTACCACTCCATAAATCCAATTTTACCACAAGTGTGGAGTAGCGAGAGTTTCCTGTGATCTTAAGTCACTGTGTTTGCCCTTTGACCCTACAAAATAAATCAACCAATTCAACAAAGTGTGGCGTTTAAACCGGACTTCACCTGAATTCTGGACTCCGGCAGCCCTGTCAGAGCCTCCAGTCTCTCCCGTAGGAAGATGTCGGGATATTTAGTGTCGTTGTAAACTTTCTCCAGCACCTTGATTTGCTGTTGGGTGAAATTGGTCCTCTTTCTCCTGTGGGTCAGCATTGCCACGCATTTGTCTGCCCTGGGAACAGGATTTGCGGGGTTGAAGTAGTTTCCACCGTCCGGAGGTCCACATTCTGAAAAGAAGACGCAGGCGCAATTTAGTTATCATTGCGTAAGTTGAGCTCTGAGGCAGCTGTTAGGCCGGTATTTGAAAATTAACTTTTTGTTGGGGTTAATGATCCCAGAGCCACCAACCTGGATTCACGGCGTTGTTCATCTGCAGAGGCCCTTCGTGATACATGTGGAACTGGTTCGCCTCCCCGACGCGCATATTCCCCTGAACTGCAGACATCCTTTCCGCTTTATCCCCGGTGACTGACTGACTGAGCTTGAGATCCGTGCGCTCGCCGGATTTAAATCCTCCTGTGATCAAAGGTAAAGCTGTCTAGATGTGTGAATGGGTCTGCCATCGGGGCCGACCGGCACTGCAGCGGCCGTGCAGCAACTTCAGACGTCTGCGGGCCAGCAGAGGTGTGAAGCAATCACACCTGGAACGATGGTCCGGCCGCAGGTCTGTTTAAAGGAGTTTTAATGGAATCTGCACGCTCAATACACATCGGCAGAGAAAACATTTATCCGCTTTGGCATGGATGAAGCAATAATGGACCCTCAGCCTTCAAAGGGAGAAAGACGGAAACGGCAATTTCCCAAAAAAGGTGGAGGAGTTCAAAGGACTATACCAGGACGCTGTGAGAAAACAGATATAAGCGCAAGCATTAGGTTTTTATTATTATTAATCTAACTCAAAACAGGGCATGATTTAATAATTATGTATACCCAACAAGACTGGCTCTTTATACAGGTTATTCTGCATCATGCCAGCATCCCAGAGTAAAGCCTAAAAACCAACAACAACAAAAACAAAACAAAGCTGTCAATAAAATCTGAAACTGCAGAAACGACTGTTAAAAGGATGACTTCTTACACCATATAAAAACCCTTTTGTTAGATGGCAAAACATTTATTGCCATCTATAACTGCTATTGAAGAATTTTCCTGGCAGTAAACTTCATTGAAGTGAATTTGCTGTTATATGTGGCATTAGTTTTGCTTCAGTGACAGTAAGAACAACCAGTTCTGCAACAGACCTTTAGTCCAAGTATAGAGCCCTGATCTCAACCTTAAGGAGTCCTTCTAGAATGTTGTGAACTCTCAAGTCATTAAGCCTTTGCATGTTATCAGATGATGTAACCACAGACTGTGGGGCTTTTTCAAGTTGTTTTTTTTTTTTTTTTAAACCTTTTAAACCCTAATAACTGACAAAATATTGAATTGTCCACATCTGTCAGGAAGGTTATAAGCTATGTTTGGAGGTAAAAGAAAGCATAGATTTTCCATGACTTGCCCCCTCACACAAGCCTTACTTTGTGGGAAATGATGCCTCCTGAGCCTTATCAGTGTCAACAAAGTGGATTTCAATACACAAACCACGGTTAAAAAGTACTTGGGAGCGGGCAGGTCTTATTGAATATGTCACCTCCGTTTGATTCAGAGGGGGGATTGGGTCAAGAGGTCAGGAAGCCCTCCCTCCCCAAAGACAGACTAAACAATTTTGTTCCTCATGCTCCACTTTTTTGCCTGCAGATTGAATTCTGCACTATGCTATGATCTGACAATGCAACAATTTCCAGATTCCTTGCAATATTTCCTCTCACAGATTTTACAGGATACAGAGCTTGCTGGGTTAAGTCATCTGGGGAGTGTAGTGCAAATTTGGCAATGTGTTTGTCAGCATTTAAAATACAGCATGCATTGTTTCCTCTTGGGGAGTACCTACAACACTCCTTGACAGGCCAAAATTTTAGGTGATTCTTCATATGTTAATCCGTACTCTTGATGGAGGTGCAGGGTCCTTTATTAATGAACATCTGCAACAATGACGGACCACCAGGGGACTCTGACATAACACATGCTCTGCTCCCTTTTTTAAATGTACTTTGATCATTTTAAGTCCATGTTTACTTGTGTGTGCATATTTAATGTGTGTCTTTTTTTGTTGCCGCGGCGTAACGGTAATCTTAACCTTTTTGATCTCTGTACTTCGACACTTACTTTTGTTCAAATAGGATTTGCTTGTTGGCTAAAGCATTCACAGTTCATAGGGTGCTTTGTCTGCGGGCCCTAATTGGGTATTGCCCCTTGTGCACAGACCAGATTGCTATGCTAAAAATCTGGGTCCTCAAGTTCCTGATGTTTTGTGACATTCTTCTGATGGACCTGGAGATCATAGCATGGACAATTTATTTATTTATTGTTATTGTTTTTTTTGTTTGTTTTTTTTTGTTTTTTTGCATTGATTTGTGATGACAAGCCATGGTAGATTAAAAATGCTAACCTAGTACAGCAACTGCATGAAAATTCCTTGCAGCTTTACCTTAGCTGTTGTGGTATGTTATATAGTTTGTTTAGTTTGGCAGCCTATGACAGACACTGGGCACTGTAATTAGATTAAAAAGCAGATCTAATTTGATTGATACTGATAAGATGTAGTTATCAGGCTGGACTACAAGCAAACACTGGACTAAATTCTTGTGGGGGATTAATACTGCTGCTCCTGTAGCCCCCAAACAAAAGCAAGTTCACACCTGGGCCAGGCCACTATACATTTACCCTGCAGACAGACAGGCAAAGTATTCTCACAGGTTTTCAGCAATGTGTTAAAATGTCACCTGTCTAATTATAATGTATTTCAGTACAATATTTGTGTATTTGAAGGATAATTTAAGGAGCTGGAGAGCATGTGCTCATTCAAAATGTGCATAAGTATTATCCAAAGCTTAGGCCAAGTCTTACTGTCAATGTACCTCACCTGGGCAAATGCAGCAACCATCATTAGCTATTTACAAATAAAACATCGGGGACATTAGTATAGCATAGTATATATAGTTCTCCAGGCTTTATGAAGGTTTTTTTAAAGTTTTTCTTTGGACATTGCCTGCTTTTTCATTAATTTTCTGTCCAGTCCTTGTAACTGATCATTTTCAGGGGATAGTTCTTTTTGTTTGTTTGTTAAGTCACTTTACACTGACCTGTGAATCATTCCAACATAATAAAAAGGCCCCTAAGTCAAGTATTATTGCACTATTCCCAAATAACTATTAACCGAAAATATGGCATATTCCAGCATGGTGTGCAGTGTGTTTTGAAAACTAAAAAACAAAACAAAACTGGGAAGCATCCGATTGGCAATGGCTTATTTTTTCAGCATGATGATCCCAAACACACTGCCAGTGCAGTAAAAAGCATACCCGGATAGCTCCTCACATCCAAAGAAGAGATCTGAATGTTCCTCAAGAAGCCTGGAGAACTATTCCCAAAGACTTTTTAAAGACATTCCAAGAAAGCTTGACAAAGTGAGTTCAAAATGTGTTGAAGAATAGGGATGATCATACCGGTTATTGACATTGATAGATTGTATCTTTATTTTGAACATGTTGAAAAAGTACAACAACATAGAATTAAAAGAGACAAATAAACAAAGCAAAACAAAAGGAAAACGAGCAACCACAACTACAAATAACCTTCATGTTCAAAAAGGAGCAGGAAGAAGCATAAGCTTATAAAATCGTTATATGGAAAACATGGAAAATCGATTAAAAAAAGACAATTTATCCATTGCATATTTTAAAATACATGTTAATTTTTATATGTGTCGGTTAGTGTACGTGACGGTTAATAAAATGCTGGGGGGGGGTTGTTTGTTTTTGGGCAAGTCTTTTTATCTGTTGGTAAGACCTCGTCATTATTTACATCGGTGAGGGGAGAAAAAACAACCGGAACTTCCGCTAGATTGAAACGGAAGTAGGTACGTGGCTGCTTCAGCTGACAGTCTACATGATGGCGACAGAGGTTCAGAGCGGCGACCTCGACAGCGCTACTTCTAGCCGGCTCGAAGTTTCCATCGATGGCCTCACCCTCACTCCGGACCCGGAGGGCGAGCAGAGCCAGGCCGAAGAACCGGAGTCCATACCCACGGAACCCAGCACAGATAAGCCGGGCGGCGCTGAAGGCGAAGATGGAGAGACTGCCAAATGTGCGATAGAGAGGAAATGGGGCTTTCCTCTGCTGGAGCTGTACGGAATGGCCCTTAAATTTTTTAAAGGTACTTCATGTTTGTTTCAATCGCCAAGCGGTGAGAAAGCTGCTCGAACAGTTTAAAGTGTGGCGCTCGCTGGTTCAGGCTAGCAGGTTGCTAGCATTAGCTGCTAGCTGTCACCACCGGGACTGGTGCTACTGCTGTCAGCCTCGGTGTTACATTAGCTTCACGGCTAACTAGTATCTAACGCTGCTGGCCGTTAAAGGGTAAAACAACCACGGCACTTGTGAGTAGCCCCTTTGTGTCAGCTGATTTGCCACTGTTGTCTCCTTTCTGGGTTTTTGTCTTTGCACCAAAGAGGAGTGACTATACTTATTACCAGTTTGCATATTTCTATGCATGCTTCCTCCACCAAACGAGGAAGATTTCCATTCCAATTGAATGACAGCTTGTTCTGGGATGTGTTCAGGAGCTTTTAAACACGCTCTCCCTCTGCTGTGACTGAAGCGGGACTGCATCAGGTGGCAGCTGCCCTCAAAGATTTTTCCTCCCAAAGTACTCAATGACAAGTTCCTGCTGTGCTGGAGGAATTATTATTCTGAGGATACAACTGCTGCATAGTTTTAGCTCGCCGCCCCTAAAAGCAGTTAACCACGTTTTCAGTCTATGGGGGGGTTTATGTGACGGCTTGACTGTTTTTACACCTGCCCTTTCATATCACTCCTATGTTGCTACTACTTGTAGTACTACTTTTATGTGTGCTCTGGGAGCCATTTTTAGGCCTTCTGGACATGCTGGGGTGGATTTAAAGCATATTGAAATACCCTAAGTAGTTGAATAATTGGAAAAGAAATTGTGATATGTGTGGCTATATTCTGCAGCCTGACCATTCTAGCTAGTTCTATATGTCTGCTTTACAAAAAGCCACAAATCCTGCAAAATACTGTGTCCATACTTTCCAGTCATCGTACACAAGTGTAAGCTGTATTGAACACTGGGCATTTGTGCTGTTTGTATTATGGCAGAACACTTGTGATGACTGTGCAAACAGGTCGGGGCCTGGCTGCCACTCTGCGTGATAGTAATCTGGGCTTTGTATCCTTGTCAGTGTGTCAGACAGGGTTAGGTCTACTTGCTCAACTTGCTCAACTCAGCTGCCTAAATCTCCCTCTTGCCTCACCTTAAATCAAGCTTTAGGTATGACTAATGTCATCTCAGTGTTTCATTCTTAATGATTTTAGCCACAAAGAAGCTTGAAAAGTTTAGAGTGGGAGAGCACAGTTAGGAGTAATTATCTGCGCTTTACAGTCTTGGCACAAGAACATAACACTCCTGTACGCGGGAGTTTTTACTACCTTGTTGTGCACACAAGCTGCACTGTAGTATTCACTGCAGGTGGACATTAACAGGATTGCCTGCAAACTCATTGCTTCCACTTTGCTGCCTTCAGATAAAGATGGAAAGGCCTTCCACCCGACCTATGAGGAGAAGCTTCGATTGGTGGCTCTGCACAAACAGGTGTTACTCGGTCCTTACAATCCCGATGCTTCACCAGAGGTCGGCTTCTTTGATGTCCTGGGCAACGACCGCAGGTAACACCAGCTTGTGTGTGTGTGTGTGTTCATGCATGTGACCTTTGGATTGTAGTGGACATCTCAGTGATTTTTGCTTTGTATCAGGAAATACACACTCGTGCATTTTTACTCATTAACAGTTTGAAATGGATTCAGACAATGGGTGAAAATCATCCTGTTCAGAATGAAATTTAAAAAAAATAATGCACCTATTATTGTCTACACCTTGACCTGTGTGCAGGAAAGAGTGGGCTTCACTGGGTAACATGGAGAAGGACGATGCCATGGTGGAGTTTGTCAAGCTACTTAACAAATGCTGTAACCTCTTTGCCCCATACGTCACATCACACAAGATCGAAAGGGAGGAGCAGGAGAGGAAAAGGTGGGAGGATCAGCTTCTTTGTCCAAGGGACATTCATCTGCTAGTGTGTCTTAAATTTAGTTTCTACCTCAATTTGCTCTCTATTTATCTAGAAAAGCTGGAAAGCTGTGGTTAGTTTGGGTGGATAGGTTATACAGTATTTGACCTTGTTAGAATGTTGTGATATTCATGTATATTTCACAGTTTGGGCTTTTGTTTGCATGTAAATTATGCATTTTTATCCATTTGCATTATTTAAATCATTCAATTCTCTTCTTCAGGAGAGAAGAAGAAGAGCGTCTAAGGCGGGAAGAGGAAGAAAGGGAGCGACAGAGGCTGGAGGAAGAGAGACGGAGGCTTGAGGAGGAGGAAAGGCTTAGAAGAGAGGAAGAAGAAAGGAGGCAGGCAGAAGAGGAGAGGCTACGGATTGAGCAGCAGAAGTATGTGTGGTGTTTGTTGTTTCTTTTTTAATTTTATATATAAGCATTCCTCTCCTTTTGTATTTAAATCTGTATGCTTTTTTTTAAATCACTTTTTATTTCCACGTATTTTGTGAGACCGAAAACAAGGGTTAGTCCTGTGCTGACACTTGGCCCAAAGATGAAAATCTCACTACAAATCTGTCTGACTTCCTGTTGTTTTCCTGTATTTCCATTTTCATTCATTTTAATGTAACCAGACAACAGATAATGGCAGCATTAAATGCGCAGACAGCGGTGCAGTTCCAACAGTATGCTGCTCAGCAGTACCCAAACAGCCCTGAGCAGCAGATGAGCCTCATCCGTCAGCTGCAGGAGCAGCACTATCAGCAGTACATGCAGCAGCTCTACCAGGTCCAGCTGGCCCAGCAACAGGTAGGATGCAGAATCTCAACATAACATAGACTTTTCACTGATTGAGTTTTATTGTTCAATATATAGGATTTGCAGTTAATGTGGGAGTACTTAGAATAGATTAGAAGGATTGCCTGCAGGTCTTTCTTTGGCCCCAAATTCAATCTGATCAGTTGACCCCTGAGATTAGTCCCTTAATTAACTCTTCATTATCTGACTGAAAGGAATGTGTGTCAGAGCCTAGCAGCTGTATTATCTAGGATAGATTTAGTGTAGAAATCCCTTGCTAATAATTAGCCTTCCAAACTGGGTGGTATATGTCTTGACAGCACACACCTTTATTCATGTCCTCTTTAATATCCTGACTGATGCATAAAACCTTCCTGTAAGACATCGGCCTCCCTTTAGAGTCCTTCCAGCTCAAGTGAACTGTTAAATTGCAAAGGAGTTATTGAAAAATAGCCAAAAATGTTTTAAACCTTTTGACTTGAATTACTTTATTTTATACCATTTTTAACAGCCAGGTGTGGTAAACAAAAACCTCAAACAAAGACTAAGATGAAAAATCCCTGAGCAAATCAGTTGTTCAAAAGTCTAGCCCTAGGTCTACTCGTATGCAGCAAAGCTGAAAAACAGACCCTTCGGTTTTCGAGATGTATAGGATGTTGCCAGAAGATGGAAATTTAATTGTTAATAATCTTATCCAACCCTAACACAGCCCTGGTGAAGCTAGATTGTTGGTTTCTCTTTCTCATCCTAGGCGGCCTTACAGAAGCAGCAGCAGTCTGATTCAATGGTGCAGGGCACCCTAGAATCTAGCAGCTTCCACACAGGTGAACCCATCCCCGCATCCTCAGCTGGACCATTGTGTGCTGCTTCACCACAGACTGGAGAAGAAGCTCCAACAATCAATGGAGGCCAGTCAGACTCTTACTCAGAAAGTATGGATCGGGAGCCAGAGCCTGAACCGGCAGAAGAGGTCTCAGAGAATGGACCTTTATTAGGTTGGTGGGCTGCTCTATATCCATCTCAAAATAAAAGCATGAAATATTGGAGCGGCTAATGACTAGGGGTCAGACAGGGTAAGCTCTCTGTCAGAGCAGTGAAGCGGTCTGCCAAGCTTGAAACCTGATGCTTATCTGCTGTGCCCTTGTTGATGTAACCTGGAGGGCAGAAGAGCTGGAACAAGTGACACACAAGAATGTGTTGGTTTAGGTTTCCTCCAGTCACATATTCCGCTTACAGGAGTAAAAGACATCACAGTAGATATGCAAAAGTCCTTGGTGTGAATCCAAAACACATATCCCTTTCCAAATGACTTCCTTCTTCCTGTTCAGTGGAATGATAAATAAAGCTGGGGTAGCTGTGCCTGCAAAAACAAATCTTTGCTATTATGCACATGGACTCTGGTTTTCTCTGATCGTTCTGAGACACACAGGTTTCCTCCAAGTTGAGCTTGTTTGGGATTCGGTCTGCATATGCTGGAAGGGAATCGCTTATTAGGGAATGCACTGTTTGTTTTGTAAGAAATCTGGTAGAAAATAGATAATGTCTTCTCTTTCCTTTTAATTGCAGCAGAATCCCCACCAGTCATAGCTGCTCCTTCCATGTGGACACGGCCACAGATCAAGGACTTCAAGGAGAAAATCCGTCAGGACGCAGACAGCGTGATCACGGTGGGGCGCGGCGAGGTGGTGACGGTGCGTGTTCCCACTCATGAAGACGGCTCGTACCTGTTCTGGGAGTTTGCTACAGACTATTACGACATCGGCTTTGGGGTCTTCTTCGAGTGGACGGACGCAGCCTCTGCTTCAGTCAGCGTGCATGTGTCAGAGTCCAGTGAAGAGGATGAAGATGATGAAGGTGAGGGTAGTTTTTTTTATTTTTTTACTTGCTGTACTTAAACACATTCCTTATTATTATGTAAACAGCAGTTATGCATTACAGCCTTAAGGCTTCTCACTTAATCATACCATGATTGGTTTGGTTAATTATTCATGCTGGATGCCCCCATACAACCCCTACAATGATTTGTTCTCCCCCCAGGATCGAACCAGGGTTAGGCGGCTGTGTCAACCACTACTGTGACTGTTTCCTTTCACTATTGAGTATAAGCCGTACAGCTGTTTTTGGTTTTTATATATAATAGATAGGGAATTTAAATAGTGAATTATATTTATGTAGTTTTACTAGTGGCAACACTTAAACTCTTATTTTGAAAGTTTAGTTGCCTCTAACCAGTTAGCCCTGACTGTTCCCCTCCTGTATTTTCCCTGCTGATTGGCTTGTTGGTCAGGTTGATCATCCCTCTCCAAAAAGCACTTTGTCCCACCGTTAATGGTGCTCCAGTTCCAGTATCTTGGACTGTAGCTGGCGATGGTGGTCATCCTTTTGCTTAAGAGAACTACCGTCAGTTCAAATGCTTGTCGTATCAGAATAGGCTGAGAACTGGTTAACTGTGTGTGACACTACGGCTACGTTCACACTGCATGCGAAAGCGCATCAAATCTGACTTTTTTGACCCATATCCGATCATGGTATGACAGTGTGAACGGCACAAATCCAATATTTTCAAATCCGATCTGGGTCACTTTCGTATGTGGTTCTGAATGCGAGACATATCTGATATTTCAGAAAGCGACTGCTGTTTGAATGTCATGTCGCATTAAATCCGTCTTTTACGTCACTGACACAAGACAGACGCCAAGTATCAGTGCTGGAGAAGCGCCCGATAAGACATCGCGAATGCTTCGTGGCCATCCCGTGTAGATGTTAGTGAAACTGTTGGGAAGACAGCATTGGAAAAACGTGAACATTTTATTCGTACTGTATAATCTGCAGATTCTGACAGAAATCTGTAACTATCCTTTGAAGCACCGCTCCTCTCTAAAACAGCAATAAGGATAATTATTAGGCCATATGTAAATAACAAAATAGCTTTATAACTTAAAGCAAAATTGGGAAACGTAAAACCCGAAACAAGTCTTTATATTAAGGGCCATCAGTCAAATAATACTGTTTGGTCTGGATCTAAACAGAGGGCGTTGTGTGTGACGTCTTCTTTTGCGCATGCGGGCCGCTTTGAGGGTTCACACTAGAGCGCGTTTGCGGTCACATTTTATTTGTAATGTGAACAAGCAGACAAAAAAAATTTGGATTTGATCAAAAAATCGGAATTGAGCATTAAGACCTGCAGTGTGAACGTAGCCTACTGCTGCCCTCTGCACAACAGAACGGTGGAGTCGGTCCACAGAACGAGAGACATGCGATTATATCACTTAGTGCCAAGTTATTTGTTACAAAACTACTGGGAAAATAAAATATTTGCTAAGAAATTAAAAAAAAAAAGTGTCTGTCATGATGCTCATGCACTTCTGTACATGTACACACAAAGTCTGCATGAAGGCTGTCAATGCTCTAATTAGTGTTGTCTTGTGCTTTATTTCTGTGGCTTAAATTATAAGCCCGTTTGAGAGATTAGTAACTAGTTTTCCATTAATATTTTATTCTTATCCTACACTTATAATTAATTATCCACTGACTCTTGCCATTGTAACAAAAGTCCTGCCTATCTTTTGTCATATAAAGGAAAGCATATGACTGAATACTGGCAGTCAAATTATTGAACAACATTCACTTTTTTAAATAATATTGATATTGTGCTGTTCTCACAGTCCAATTAAATGTTTGGATGCTTTGTCACCTTTAAGTTCTAGTGTTTTCTTTACCTCTCACACTAACCTGTAAGGAATACCCACTGTTGGGCTCATTTCTTGGAATGTAATGCAAAAATCATACAGCACAAAATGTATTTTTGTTTGCGCAAATAATGCATTGGTGGTTTTTTTGTTTTTGTTTTGTTTTTGTGTTTTTGTTTATGTTTTTTTTTTTTTTACCTGCAGGCGAGCCAACCAGTGAGGAAGAGAAGGCCAAGAAGGAGGCAGGGAAGCCTCAGGTGGATGAGATTGTACCGGTTTACCGGAGGGACTGTCATGAGGAGGTGTACGCCGGCAGCCACCAGTACCCAGGTCGCGGAGTCTACCTGCTCAAGTTCGACAACTCCTATTCACTCTGGCGCTCCAAGAGTGTTTACTACAGAGTCTACTACACCAGATAAGCCTGAATACAGACACAAGGGGAGCCAAGGAGTGTGTATGTTCGTATATATAAATATATGTATGTACGTGTGTGTGTGTTTGTGAGGGGGGGAGGGTGAAGATTTGTGTGAAGGCAGCCTGTATTTGTGTGTATGTGTGCGTGTGTGTGTGAAGGAGGAAACTACCAGATTAATTCTGGATTAAACCACCAGAGGGAGACAAAGAGACACATCTGGAGTCGTAGTCTGGAGACTCGACTAATATGTATTTACTGTATGTGTACGCGTGACCCAAGATGCACCCATGCTAGATCCCGTTATCGAGCCCTTGGAAGAGGAGTGCGTATACCCGTTGTATATTCACCACCTGTCCTTGCTGCATTCACACCAAGCTGTAGGACTTTGCTCTCATGATATATTTCACCAGTTTCCTCCCCTGGGCTCCACTTAAGTCACCAAAGCCCGGCCCAGCACTGTCCAACACGGTGGCGTTGTGGCTGCTTGTGCTCCAAGTGATGCTATCATAACCACAAATGGAAACTTGGCGGCTCCACGAGCCTATGTTTCCCTTTCTTTCTTTTCTTTTTCTGTTTGCTTGTTTGTTTGCTTTTGAGTGGAAAAGGTGGTTGTTTATCCCAAAAGTACACAGAGGACAATGTTAGAAATCAATTTATTATTAAAGATGTGCTTCATAACACTATGCCTTTTACTCAGAGATCGTCTGGTCTTTGCCAATTGTGTTCTCACTCATTTAAACAGCCCGGGTTCTCAAACCTGCTCATCCTTTTTGTTGTCACAAAGCCACCGTACCTGTATGAAGATCTGAGAGGATTGTGAAGTGGAACGAGTGGTCTTTTTCATCTTCTCCTCGCAAACGTTCTGTTTCTTATACTTATTTCGAGAGTCAGGTTACAACAGCAGTGTGTGTCTTTTTAAACTTGCATCATTTATGAAGGACCAGCAAGAAGTCATTCAGTAACATGGGTGTTGAAGGAGGATGTGCAAAACATCATTCACATGGTAATTTATGGCTGTGAGCCTTATCGGCTGCAGAAGCGTCACAGTGTAAGAAGTGTAAAAGTCAAATCGGTGTAGGAGTCATTTCCGTTCTCCCACAAATGTTTTTCCGTTTGAGTTTTTACAAAAGAAAAAAGTTGCTTGTTGACAGTCCCTTATCATATGTGTTGTTCACCACTTGTTAATTAAAGACTCACAAAAAAGAAAGAGCTTGTGTTGTCAATGTTAGCAGGGGGATTTGTTTTATCATTCCTGTTTTCCTGTTCAGAGCTCTGACACGCACGTGACAATAAACTCAACTAACCATCCTTTTTTTTTTTTTTTTTTCTTTAAGGTCCTAACACACTGTTACATCTGTGTAGAAAATCCATAACAAAACTCTGTTTTGTCTACTTTTTTCCTTTCTTCCTCTTTGAGTTGTCATCTCAAACATTATGAATTAAAAAATAAAAAGGAAAAAAGAGGTGATTAGAATTGTGTTCTGCGTGACACGGTTGCTTACTAACATTTAAATGTTTTTTTTTTTTATTATTATTGAAAATGTAATTTAGATTCATTCTGTTCTTCAGCTACGCATGACATATGTACCCAACATCTGAGTGCGTTGTGAGAATTGCTGTATGAACTGTGCTCTCTGAATCAAAGTGATTGTCGAATATGGCAAGTGGGCATCGAGGACATTTGATTTCACTTTATCACACTTTAGTTGTTTTTTTTTGTGTGTGTGTGTGTGTGTGGGTGTGTGTAAATGCAAAGCAACTTTAAAGACAGAGGCGGAGTATCTTGCAAGCCAGTTAACCCTCCAGTGTTTGCAGAGCATCATTATTTAAAGACTCCTGCCTCCAAATCCATTCAATGATTTGTGCAACAGAATGTCACTACTTGCGGCTCACACAAGCCGTAAACGTCAAATTCCCCGTAACCTCAAATGTGATGTTTTTTTTTTGTTTTGTTTTTTGTTCGTGGCTCATCAAAGGGTTTGATTTGAGATGTTTAAGCCTTGTATGTAAATAATTCTATAAATGATGTTTATGTATGGGTTTTTAAATGTGGAAGAAGGCTGTGGGTTTTTTGCGAATGAATGCACTGTAATATGACACGTGCATTTTACCCCGAATGAAAGTCCAAAACTTGTAGAAAGTACGAGACTCCCTTAACATAAAATTTCATTTTTTTTGTATTGTTTTAATGTTTGGATCTCTTATGATTTGCAAGATCTTTTTGGGCATATATTTAATCTTGATTAAACGTATCTTCATCTCTATAATTGTCTGCTTATTGCTGCTTGCTCTGGTTTCTACAGCACCAAGGCGTCAGCAGAAAAAGCACAAGTGGATGTAACTCATTTAACAAGAAGGCAGCGCCGGTTCACTCACAGTTGATTACCCATGTGCTTTCTTTGCAGCGACACAAGCTCATGGGTTTTGCCTCCCAGCAGTTAAGTGGCGAGAAGATTTGTATTTTAAACAAACAGAGGATACGGGAAATGTGAGGACACCAAAAAATGGCCTTGGAACAACACGCCACTGTCAGGCTTGTTCCTTTTTCCACCAGTAGTAAATGTGTCATCCTCACGCTGCTTTCCTGTCAAACACAATTTGTGCTGAGGGAAGGACAAATGCGGATATTGCTCATGCCTGAGAGAACAATCCACTTAACTTTGTGTTTTCTGTGTATGTGGGGTGTCTCAATATTCAGAGCGGTGGGGGCATAAATCCAACATTTCACATGCAAATATTGAGCAACGTGCTACTAAACTATTGCCACATAGAACATATTGAGTAATGAGAAAACGGTGAAAGTGACAGGAATGCTTGCTACTATGCTGGGAGTTGCAGTATTCACTAAAAGACACCAGGGGGCGCATTAATAGCTACGGAGCAGAGACAGGACTTCATCCACTGAACTTGTGGCCTGTTAATTTTAAAAGTGAGTTGAGGGGATGGTGTGCCCTTGAAAAGAGCTGTGAGGAATTTAAAGAGCAGATATGGGAATGTCAGATGGTGAACAGAGGAGCTGGACAAACATGCCATGTGCACACACTGAGGTCATAAATTACAGACAAGTGTTCAGAGAATGTGTTACCATGAGGTTATTTTAAATGGTATGAAAAAAACGTATGTCTGTTTGCTCTGTAATAACTGTGGGCAAATTCCCCTTTAAAAATAAATGTGCAACAGACAAGAGAAACATTAGCGAAATAGCAAGAAAATAACATGACAAGCTCAAAGTATCCAGACTACGCTACCTACATATCATTTTGTTAACGCTATGATTTTTGACTTGATGACTTTCATGAATATGAGAAACTGAGAAACGATCCGAGACTTACTAACTCAAAATAGCTAAAAATGTAAGAAATTGAAATAAACTCTAGAAATTATAAAATACATATAATTACATTTGTGTCTGACAGTAAAAAAAAAATTTTTCCTTTAAAAAAATCTCGACATATTCAAAATTAGTGTGACAGGTACTAGCTTAAAATGCTAAGACCATTTAAGCTGACTCAAATTTTTAATTTATGGATGGCATTTTTTTT
>NW_005187459.1:1719519-1722539 GCF_000239375.1 Pundamilia nyererei
TTTCCCTACTTTTCCTTGTGATTTTTTTTCTTTCCAGCCTGCACTGTGTCTGGTTGAATTTGAATAGACTTTAGGAGGCAACGTCTGCAGTGTACAGCAGCACAAAGTCCCCATGCTTTGAAAATCAGAATATGGCGGGATTCAAGGATTATTCCTCAACCGCGGGGAGGGAGTTCGTGTTGGGTTTGTTTTAAAGCTTTGTTTTTCTCGGCGTGAACACTTTTCGGTCCCGCTGGAGTTATTGGTATGAAATAAATATGCCCTTTCACCAGAGGAATATCGAGCCCCGCCGTGTGAGCAGGCTATCGGCGAAGAAGGATGGCTGGAAACCCAGGGAAGAAGCCGGCAAACGCAAACTGCGAAAACCCGTTTTGTTCTCATCGCTGGATGAGGTTGGCTGTCATACGCTGACTAACGTAATACATCAACTTTCCGACCTTTCCCGACATGCCAGCGACATCTTCCTGGGCATCGAGATGGAGGCGGGGATGGTGTTTAGAAGATCCTGCAGGATCGAGGAGCGCCTGCAAATTCTGCAGGATGAAGTCCACAAGCTTGATCCCAAGAAAGTGAAAATCCGTGAGTCTGCACTGTTGGCCACTTGTTTTTGTCCCTCTTACTCTACTGATCTTTCGGCTCCAATCACTTTAGCTTTCTATGAAATGCTTACAAGCCACTATAGAGCACTAAATGAGATCCAGAGACACGCAAAAATGCATGCAGTGAGTTCATATTTGTAGATATGATGTGCATGTTATGTATGATTCGAGAGTTTAAATATGTCTGTGTGAGAGAGGTGCGTCTACCTTCTGGCTTTTCCTGTTATGATAACATGCGCAGTAGTGTGGAGAGGTCCAAGGTGACTGTCATGATTTGTCTTTTTAAAAGAGTCAAAGAGGAGTGACCACTGACTCCTGCCCACATGGCTTTATTTGCCTGATTGTGACTTATGTTAACAGGGGCATTGTGTCAGAAATGATGGATATCCTCTCAACATACTGGCCATCTGTATCCAGGTCCTCAAAGGGCACTGAGATCCCAGGAGACCCTTCACCTTCCTCATCTCTCCTTAATGTCCATAAAGCTGATAAACACACAGACAAATGGAAAATCAATTTCTTTACTTTTAAAGTTTTGTGATTTGTTTAGCCTGCTTTTATTAAAGCTCCCTCCTTTAGGAGGGTTAAATATTAACTGAGACTGACTCATGCTCTGGTGACTGTGCAAGCAAGACTGAGAGATAGGCCTGCTGAGCTGCAGACCTGAGGCAGAGCCTTTGAATGACTGCATATCTGCCTCTCGACACCTATTTAAGACTCTGTTATGTGGTAATGTGTGTAAACCCAGCAGTTAAGGGATCATGTTTTCTATTGAGTCCCTGCCTCTTTTTCTTATCTAACTTGCTTCCGAAATGTATTGCAAAGTAGTGCTGGGAAGATTGGTGCAAATTCCTCTAAACCCAAGTGAAAGAGGAGGATTTCATCTCTGACTCACTCACTTTTGTTTCCTTTTTACTGTCCTTCCTCCTGCATTTGATCTGCGTCTGTCCATCCTGCCTTGTGTCTAAATATGACTCACCCTTTGTCACACAAACACACACAGGTTCAAAAGTGACTGCAGAGAAATGATAAGCCGAACAGGCAGACAGATCCCAGACGGAGGTGAAGGGGTGTAGGGGTGCCCACTACATGACAGCAACCAGTCCCAGTCATGACTCGACTGCTCCCATTTTCTGTACCTGTTGGAAGTTTTGATGCGGTTTTAGGCGGGACTGGGAGCTCTTTCTGAAAGGGTTTGTCTCATTTAAAGACCTGATTCATCAGAAGCCGAAGACGAGGTGTGAGAGAGTAGGCTGGAATGCGGTGTGTTACGTCGCGATCTGCAGTTCCCACACGCCCTCAAAGCCGTGTGTTAGGTTTACAGAAGCGCTGAGTCTAGATTTATTACAACGCAGACACTGAAGCTCAACACCAGCTTTTTCCACACATGGAAACACCTGTATTTTTTTTTTTTTTGAAGTGCCCTCCAGCGTTAATCCATGAAAAGAGTCCTGGATCTGAATATGCCAGAACACCTGGCAGAGTTACTTTGAATTTGGTATTTGAATAAAAGTTACTGTGTCATGCGCATGACTCCAGGAAACAAAGCATTCTTTGCCATGTTGTGCTATTTTACAGCTGTTTCTCACTGGTTTACACAGTGAGGAGCGGCTGTTAAATGACAGTGTTTAGAGTTGGTGTTTACCTCAAATCCTTGATGAGACATAATGGTATGTTGCTTGTTGGGTAGTGCTGACTACCCAACCCTGAGGAATGCACTGTATTACATAAATTTACCAGCCTGCTTGTAAATATCTGCGGCTGGTCACCCTGTTGTCTTCTGCTCCTGTGGCTCAGGGTTCCTACGCTAACCTCAGAGCTCTGAGCCAGATCATGTTACTGGTGAGGGGCATGAAGAGGGGCTCTTGTGCACTGAAAAACTGACATTGAAGGAAGGGCGAAGTAAGAGTGTGTGTGTTTGCGCACTCCTACCTCTACACTCAGTGTAATCAGTGGCAGTTTGAACAGAGACATGATAGGAAAATGGGATTTCCTCATTGTGTGTATTTTGTCTGCTTTATTCCACTGTTGATCCATGTGTTCTGAAGGAGCGGACCCCAGAGCAAAGGTCACAGGTCATCCTCTCATGCCTCAGCGGGGAACACCTGACACTCAGAGTCAAGAGTTTAAACAAAGTCTAGTTTGGTTAGCTTGGATTTCTGCTGGCTGCCAACAACAGCCACTCCTGCTAAGTTTGGCACATGGATCTCGTTTGCTCCACCCTGGTGTATTACTTGTATTAAGTGCAATTGTATTAATAATATTAATAAGGCTAATGCCATGGATAGTAGAAATAAAAACAGTTTCAAGTCCCTTAACCATGCTGTTTGTTCCAGATGAAGATGTATTATTATGCCTTAACTAATCCAAACATCTATCTCTCTAGCTTTCTCATCAATACTTGATTGTTTTGGAGCTCAT
>NW_005187459.1:1722956-1739033 GCF_000239375.1 Pundamilia nyererei
ACACACACACACACACACACACACACACACACACACACACAGAATAAAAAGAAAAAGCATGTTTCCAGCTGACCTGCTAATGTCTACAGTCCATCTTGTCTCCCATACACACACTGATATACATGTTAAGTGCTTGGACATTCCTCCTCCTATCCCTCAGATATTTATAGGCATAGTCTTTGCCTGATGCTCTTTCATGAGTAGCAATGCATGCTATCATGTTTAGGGTGTGTTGCTATGTTCAAGTGGTTCTTCTTGTGTTGGGAGGGGAAGTTCATCCTCAGAGTGGGACTGCAATCAGTTATTCAGATAATAACAGTGGAACTGCTTGACTGACATCAAAGTTGCATCCATATCAAAAGCCAACGAACAACAAATTAGTCGTGCCTGGATAAACTAATTGGTGTTTGTGGCTTTTTTTCTAACCCTCTTTTCCTGTTTGCCACACAAATGCACACTCACATGCACAGCCCTGTTTATCCTACCCCTAGTCACTATTCACTCTGGCCCACTGTGGTCCCCTTCATTCATCGATAGAGAGCAGTCATTACGCAGCCAGAATCCACAAGTCGGTTCCCACGGCGCTCGTTCCAACGCCGGCAGCCTGGCCTGGTTCTAGAGGTCGACCTTCTCCCATCAGGAACAAAAGAGATGGGTCGAAGAAATGAAGGGAAAAAGTGAGAGAAAATGAGTGGGAAGGGGCTGTGGAAGTGGAGGGATATTGCCAGTGAACTGTGTCTGACTTGGACTGTGTGTATGAGATTGTGTGTTTGAATCTACAGGCAGTGCTCTCTCACGGCTCCAATACATCCCTGGATTTAGATACATCCCATCGACTCAGTGCTGTCTTGCAGTTTCTTAAAACATAATCTGTCAGAGACAGATTTGCTGTTGATGGTGGGAGACAGTCGAGTTAATAAGGAAACAGCTAAATTTAGATTTGTGTATATGCGAGCGCTGCCCTGACTGTGTTTAACCCCCGATTCGAGCCACAAGATCATTCTTACAGTATACAGTAGTGTATTTTATCACTTATTTTACACCAGTAGAAGATGATAGGCCTAAGCTGGTTTTCGCATTTTGTGGTAATCTGGTTGGTTAATGGCTCCGTTTCCTGGCCGCTTCTCCTCCTCACTTGTGTCACTCAACTGCAGCCGTAATAGATCTAGTTATTTCCTGAGCAAACCACATGTCATGAGAGACCTTACTTATATAAAGTAATAAAAATATCACATCGGTGTTGGAATGGCAACAGATGAAAGCCCTTATAATCTTGGTTGATTTGTATCTCCACTTGTGAAAGTCCAAAAATATCCTTGAACTGGTGGATATGTTTGCGATTACAGTTTTGCTAATAGCAGATGCTGCTTATAGCACCTTTTTTCTTTTTCTTTTTTTTTGTTTAAAGGTTTTTTGTTTCCGTTTCCGTCTCTAAATATAAACTTAACTAAACAAACTGATAAGCTGGATCCCAAATATTCACTAGATGTACCTTTTCAACTTTTTTTAACACAAAAAAAGAGAAAATATCCAGTGGGCGTCAATTTTCTGGGTGGCAATGCCTTGTTAATGTCGGGAGAACGTCCAGACTGCTTCAAGCTGATAGGAAGACAACAGTAAGTCAAATAACCACTTGTTGAAGAAGTTATGCAGAAGAGCATCTCTGAACGCACAAAGCAGATGGGCTACAGTAGCAGAAGACCACACTGGGTGCCACTCCAGTGTCAATGCCACATCCTACCAGAGTATTGTTGCTGGTCACATCCATCTCTCTATGACACAGTGTGCTGATTGGATAACTTGTAACTTGTTTGGTGAACATGACAATGATGTCACTGTCCTTGAATGATCTCCACAGTCACCAGATCTCAGTCCAGTAGAGCAGCGGTCCCCAACCCCCAGGCCACAGACCCTAACTGGTCTGTGAGTCATATGGTATTGGGCCGTGAGAGCTGAGGCTTGGGTGTGAAATTTATGGTTTTCAGGGCTTTTTCTTTTTGTTGTTATTTTTTTAAATCATTTTTATTGTTAACTCGGTTTCCCTGGGTCTTTTCCTGTGTCTTATGAATAAATCTTTTTTTTTTGTACTGGTACTGGTTTTCTTATTTATCCGCGACACCTTAAAGGCCGGTCCGTGAAAATATTGTCGGACATAAACCGGTCTTTGGCGCAAAAAAGGTTGGGGACTTATACTGACGGCAGTAAACTTAATTAGATAAATCTGTCTCCCTACTGTTGAGATTTCATTGTTGCTGTCGACACACAAACATGCGAACATCTCCGTAATCAGAGAGCACCACATGATGGACTTATAGGTTAGTAAGTCGGCAATTGAGGGTGCTGTGGGGTAATCCAGGGTTTAACCAGCATGCAGGGAGATGAGCAAGATTTAATCCCCACTGTCGTGACCTCTGCCTGACAGGATGCAGTGGGACATCCTCAGGGTTGCGTGTGTTTTTTGTGGTATTTTTATTTTCATATATCTGTTTTGATGTGTGTATTTGTACACTCAAAGGCCTTTACACAGATGCATTACATTTGGACCGCTGCTGGAAAATTCAAGTCGAGGTCACGGTCGGGTTTTTACACAGCTATTGTTTTTAGAGGAAAAGTGTCACAAATAGCCTGATGTTCGTTCCCAAATGTATTTCCTACGGAGAGACAAACAAAAGCTGAACCGTCAGCAGATCTCAAGTGAAATCCTGTGTTTGCCTCTAGACCACAGAAACTAAATATATGCAAATATACCTTCTTTTTTTTTTTTTTTTTACATGAAATATTGCAAAACATTTTCACAGCTTCTGTGTGAGTGTAAAATGACATTTCAGCAAATTTTCAGCGGCTCTCCTTTTTGCCTCAGCTTTCCCTTCCTCTGTTTTAAAGTCTCTTCCTCGCTCACTCCCTTGCTCTCGCTCTCTTTTCCTGTTGTTTCATATGGTTTCCAGACCTTTCCTCTCTCATCTCTGTCCATCCTCTACTCTTTGATGTCAACCCTTATACTGCCATGCTGACCACAACAAAGACAAGGACCACGCTCACACTCTCGACTTTCTCTTTTTATAATCAGTTTTTGTCACGATCTTTTCTCTCTTCTTATCTTTTGTTTTTCCTCCAGCTATCCTTTTTTCCCCTTTAAAGCATGTGTTCCTTTTTAAATGTGTTTAATGCTCATTCTTGCCTTTATTTTAAATTTATTGTTGTAATTTTATATTATATAGTGGTTAAACAGCTGTTATTACATGCCTCATGACTGACTAGCTGACTTACTGACTTACTGATCTTCAGATAATCATTGTTTACAGTAGCTTGAGTTTTCAAGATTTATGAATACCCGGAAGAATGTGTGTATATGATGTGTCCATATATATATGGTTAGAGCTTTCACAGTGAGTAAAATAAACTCTAATAATGTTGTCCTACACGTTTTTGTCTGGCGTCCAGGGAAGCCTTTTGTAGATATAGCAGAACAGTGAGAGTAAGAGAGAAGCAATATAGTTTAGTGCTGTGCATGAGTGAGATTAGTTATTCTTAATTCAGAAAAACCTACAAGATATCCAAAGATGAAGGCGTGAATTTCCTACTAAAAGTTGCGTCTTTAAATTTCATCTTTTTTTAAATCTTTTATCTTGACTCGTACATTTATGTAATACCGTGCACTGCTATCTACTGTATCCTGCATGTGTTATTAGACATTATATACTGTAAAGCAACCTGTAGAGAAAAACATGTTTGCAGTTGGTATAAAGTGATCCACAACAGGGCATATTATGAGGGTATCAACCTTGCTTTGACTTTTTTCTTTTTTTGCGAAAGGGACAACAGCTGCACAGTGGTGGCAAACCTGGTGCAGCATTTCATGTTTATTTTATGACGTTAAAGAGTAAAAAAAAAGTGTCACGTAAAGCTACACAAACATCTGTTGGGAGCAAAATAAAGGATGGATTTTTATCAAGTATTAGATTGTGGTTTATCAGTGATGTGTACAAGAGGCAGACGGAAGGAAGAAGATGGGCCGACAGGGAGGCACATCCATTCCATCCAGTACATAATGACATACTGCAGCAGGTGGGAGCTCATCTAGCAGGAATATAAAGGCTATTGTTATCCTGGATCTGCACTAAAACTGCACTCAAGGCCTGGAAACGCACCATACACACATGTCTGAATGGCTGCCTGAGGAAAAATAAACAAGGATTTTCTGCCACATCTGTCACTTGTGCCACTTAACCAAAGCTCACACAGGAACACACAGGCAGAAGCACGCAGGTCGTGCACTCAAACTCTCTTAGTGGTATGTAGTGTCTATCATTAAAAGAAATAAAATGTAATGGGCCACTTGGCAGCAAATAACACTGTCTGCAGAATATAGATCACATGAAGCCAAGGCTTCAGATTAGATGCAACAGATGACTTTGGGGTAAATTGAAATATTTGCACTTTAAACCTTGCAACGGCAGAGGCTGGTGTGAACCTCCTGCTATATTTGGACTGAATGATAAGTCTTCAGAAACAGCTGTCGGCTGGCTTTTTTCAGGCACATTTTTAGTCCCGTAAACACTGGCGACATTAGCCAACTTGAATATCCTCAGCTGAATAAACAAGTTGCGGGACAAGAGGGTCATCAAGAGTTTTTTTTTTTGTAGACTAGCTGATGTAATGTTTAATACTTGATGAACATCTCAGGATTTGTTTATTCAGACATGTGCATTGTGCAACTGACACTTCTGGTTGAACCCGTTGCTTGTAATTCATAGACCGGCAATAGCGAAATCAGTTGATAGTCTTAATAATATAAGGCTAGGTTTCACCAGCTGTGTGATGGAAAAGTTCCAGACGTGCATCAAGTGTCAGCTATGTTGGTTTGAGGTGATGACGGTCTGAGGGAAGTTGTTGGGTAAGCTTTGTAGCTTCACCCTCAGTTTTATTTGTCATATGCAAGCTCGGACAGGGTTCTTGTGTTTACTGATGCTGCTGGGAAGATGGTTAGAATGGTAAAATCACTATGTATCCTGAAGGAGCCATAGTTTTTAAAAAAACTGGATCAGGTAACCCTGAACTCTCTCTTAGTTGTGCTGAAATAGGCCTAGGCTACTGGGGGTTTCCCATGATGCACTGAGTGTTTCATCTTCATGCACCTCTTTTCACCCACTATGTCAGCAGTTCCCAACCTTTTTTGCGCCACAGACCAGTTTAATGTCTGACAATATTTTCACGGACCAGCCTTTAAGGTGTCACGGATAAATATAACAAAATAAAATGATACGACCAAGACAAAAACTGTGATATTTTGTAAATATAATAATAAACGCGAATTCACTGTGTAATTGTGTAACTTTATTAGCAGCGTCCTCCTGAAATGCACCAACAACACTGAGAGTAACATCCTCCTCTCTGCCCCTTAACGCTCTCTGGTTGATATGGTAACACTTAAATATTTCTTTCAAAATAAGACACAACTATAACACAGGAAAAGACACAGGGGAACCGAGTTAACGGTAAAAACCCCGAAAACCATTAATTTCAACCGAGCCTCAACTCTTGCGGCCCGGAAACAAACAGCTCACGAACCAGTACCGGTCCGTGGCCCGGTGGTTGTGTTTATGCACCACTTTGAATTTAATCATTAGTTATTATTAATCTCGGTCTCTTCCACGGTGTCTATCCCCCCTTGACTCTCACCCCTAACCTGTCACGGCAGATGGCTTGCCCTCTCTGAGTCGGAGGTTACTTGATACTTGCTCACAGGAGGTTGTGTGATCGTTGGGATTTTCTCTGTACTGTTGCACGATCTTTACCTTACAAAATAAAGTGCCTTGAAGCAGCTGTTGCGATTTGGCGCTACATAAGTACATTCAATTATACATTACATTAGTCTGCCTTGGGGAATCATTCCATATAATGGCCTTCAGTTTCATTATGCCTGCAATCTCTAATTATTTGTATAAAAAAAGTCTTAATTATGTATTATATCAGGAACTTTTCTCTTGATTGTTTTTTTTTCTAATGTTTATTTTTCTTTTCTTTTTGTCAGAGCTGTAAGATAATGTGCCACCTTCCTGGCAGTGGTCAGGAGGTTCATTGTCATCCTCTTGACCTAGGTTATTTAATACAATATACATACCCCACTCCCTACTTTATGGCTCCCTTTAGTGATTACATTATGCGGCTTTGGTTATTGCATGTTTGTCTGGTGATTGTATGGTAAACAATGGCCTGTGCCACCTTACTCGTCACTGTTTCCATTAGACCTATATTAACAACAGAGCACAATAAAGCGAAGAGGCTTGCTGAACTGCAGAGTTTAGTAGAATCTGCTGATCACTTTGACTTGTTGTTTTTTTCCCTTATTTTTTGGCTTTAAACTCTTTAGCGCTTGACTTTCCTGATGCCTTTGCCGTCACCTTAAAGAGAAGTTGAAGTAAACAAAATTCAAGACGTAACGTGCAGCCATTACCTGGTGGATACCAGCATACTTTAGGTTTACCCATATTCCTTTGAGTAAACCTAAAGTATGCTGGTGGATACCAGCATACTTTAGGTTTACCCATATTCCTTTGAGTAAACCTAAAGTATGTCAGCTTAATGTTGGTAAAGATCATAAAAAATCTTCACCTTGTCCTGTTAGACTGAAAAATTACGACTGTCTTGACTCATCACCATAAATATCTAAGCTCACCCTGACCAATTTTACCGGCTCATTTTCACCACCCACAAAATCGCCAGAATTGTTTATCTTTCTGTCTGATTAGTCACTGAGATTTATGTGACTTAACATGAGACTGTTCTCTCTCTCTCTCTGTCTGGTGTTTTTTTTGTTTTTTCACCTTGTGTGTGTCATCGTAGTAAAATGTTTTCCCAGGGATGCCTACTGTAGTGGAAATTGCCACAAATGTAGGACTGAGAACTTTGACAGGTGTTTACACTGGAAGTCTGGACTGATTTTGTCGATATGATAACATCACAACTTTGGCAGCTGCAGGACTACTGAATTTTTTTCAGTGAAGTTTCCTATTCCCTCTCAGATAATTAAGTATTTGGTTTGGAAGTCCTCTCAGACTGCAAGCTCAAACTCTCAAACAGTTAGAAGAAAAATTCCTGCGAGTGCAACAGGCGTAAAGATGCATAGTGAGAGTTTTGAGTTGTTTTGTTTACTTCGGTAATTTCTTTTCAATTAATTACTCAAATGGGCATCGGTATGAAGCCTTTGTTTTTCCTTCTTTTGCCTGAAGCACTTTCTCGGCTCATCATTAATCACCGTCTCGCTGCAGAAGGCTCCATGGTGTTTGCATGTGTGTCTGAGAAAGTGTGTGTCACTGTGAAATATGACATACTCCATAAAGGAATCCCCATTGACTACTGAATCTTCCTCTGTAGCAGCTTTAGCTGTCTGCCTCATCCACAGAGACCTCATTGTGCATATATGTGTGTGTGCCTTCACTTAAACTTATTTGTGCTCTTCCAGTCTTCCATTCATCAGTATTAGCGCAGCCTGGTGATGGAGTGGTTAACACTGTCACTTCACAACAAGAAGTGACAACAAGAAGGCTGGCTGGGGGCTTTCTGCTTTGAGTACATCCTCTAGGTACTTTTTCCCAGAGCTCTTTCCATGCATTTTAGGCTAATATTGTTCTAAACTGGCTATGGATGTGCAGTAGGTATACGTTTGAACAGAACAAAATAAAGTGTTGTATGAGTGTATGGATAAAATGTGACTTTTTATGTGAAGTGCTTTGTCAGTAAAAATAGAGAAGCACTATATAAATTTGAGTACATTTACACTAAATTCTCTGTTTTACCAAGGCTACTACATGCACACCATTGTTTTTCTTGTGACATTACCAATAAGTTTGATGTGTCACATGGCCCTCTTCCTATTGTATCCAAGATGGCCGACATCTAAATGGCCACCATGGTCACCACCCATCTTGAGGAGTTTGCCCCCTCACATATACTAATGTGCCACAAACAGGACTTTAATATCACCAACCATTCCCATGTTATTAAGATGTATCCATATAAATGGCCCACCCTGTACTATGGATGTTTTCTTTTTAGCACTGTGTACCTCCTTGCAACCAATTTCCTTACAACTTGTGGTTGCCAAGCAGTCGGTGACGAATCTCTAAGCCTCGTCTTTGACAAACAACTTCATATTGACTGCTAACAACCTCCACCAACCACTTGCCAACCTGTCAGGCTTTTTTTCTTCTTCTTGCAGCTGATGGTTTGCAGGGGTTGCCGATCAGTGTCTCGGGCTGAATAACTGTGGCCCAACAAACAGCAACAGAAATTTGTTTATTGTTGTGATTTTGTCTGTTAAACATGAAACTTGCCTAAGGAGGGAAAATGAGGTTCAGGGACTGGTTGCAACATGTGCTGACGTCTATCAACACTCAGAAAAGAATAATAACTTGGATAAACACATGTAAACAATAAGGCACTGGCCTTGAAGTGGTAATGTGGGCTCTCAATTGTGCTTTTCAGTGCATGGTTTGTGGATCATAACTCACACAAAGAGGAAATAAAACTAGTGCTAGACATGCACAGTGATCGTCCTTGGGCATAGGGATTCACTGTTCCTCAGTAAACCTCAGCATGTCAGAACACTCAGCTTTATTAATGTTAATACTTGATGATTATGAGATGGTGTATTTATTCTGGTTTTTGTTGATACTGTTCTGTTTGACTCGATCACACCTTCACGAGTTTGTTGATAAGTTGCTTGGAGACAAAACAAGGCTCTAATTGTGATTAACCAGTGCACAGATTTGGTCTTAGCGTGGTTGGCCACACACAGCAGCAGAACGTCCTCGAGTCAGAACATCTGTTAAGTGAAAGTGGATAGAGTAAAGGACACGGCTTGCTTCCACGGTCCGATTAAATGTTTCAGGATTGTTGAATTATTGACAGAGAGAGCCGCTGAGAGAGCAATGGACCGAATTTATTGATTGACTTTACAAAAAAACTGTTGAACAGTGTACATATTCACATTCAAACACACACAACAATAGTTTTGTCCAGGTGTGTGTGTGTGTTTGTGTGTGTTCAAAAGAACAAGAGAGGACATTAATCGAGGCCCTCCCTTGCCACACAGTGAGAAGGGATTTTTTTGGAGTCGGTGACGGGGATTATGGGGAATATTATTTCATATGGCTACAGAATGGTTAATCTCCTTAAGCTCTGCTGGAGTCTGCACACCCATTTCAGTTACTGCCCATTAACGGAGGCTCCATGTGAAGCTGAAAAGACCAGGAAACAAGGGTGTGTGTGTGTGTGTGTCCATACAATACCTGTTGGTTTATAAATGTTGAAAGACGGTTAGAAACATGAAATTACGGATAACATTAATTAAAGGATCCTTTTAATTATGTTGATATTTGAGCTTGTTTTTAATGCAGTAGTAGTTATGTTAAAGTTCTTGTGAGGTCATGTGAATGGCTTTCTCTCATGTATTTCAACCACATTGTCATTCAGGTGCTGTTGCTGTTGGCTCAAGCTTTTCTCTGTCCCACACTCTGAGGTTTACGCTGGCTTCAGAAGGGGGCAGATTATAAATACAAACCTGCTTTTTTTTGCTTTCTAATGAGATTCTTAGACTCAAATTTGCCTCCTAATCCAAAAGTGCCCTGCTCAAACAGCCTTTGCAATGAAGTGAAAGCCTCTTGGACTTGAATGGTCAAACCTTTTAGGCACTGATATGTGTTTTGAAGGCTGCTGCCAGCTAATGTCCTGGTATATTGACTCAGCTGTGTTTTTGACCTTCTGTCTCTGTGTGTGTGAAAGGAGTGTGTGTGTTTGTGCGTGTGCTTCAGTGAGACAGGCTGTCACCGTCATAGCTGTTTGATTTGGTGTGTTCCCTAGTGACAGGTAGTTTTTTTTTTTTTTTTTTTTTTGGGAGTTATTATTATACACAGGTTGCCAAATAGATACTGACGCAGCTTCCAGAGAGTGGACACCACTCACACACTTCACTTTAGTTAATTCAGCTGTATCCCTGATCTGCCTGCAGGAGAAGTGTCTGTGGAAAACGACTGTAAACATGTGAACTGTTACAATAGCAAATAGTAAGTTAATTATGGTAAAAACATAGACGGTATAAAATATGCCAATTAACAGACTAATATTTCTGCCAAATAACAGACTAATAAAAAACTAGAATTTCAACATCAAAAGTGAAAAACTAATTTTTTGTTCTATACTTAATGTGACCAGATGTCCCTCTTTATGTGGGAGTGAACTGGATTTTATTCCTTTCCCTCTTGTCCTACATCTTGAGATAATGTCCCACATTTTCAATTCAATTCAATAAAACTTTATTGATCCTGAAGGTTGGCCCCGAAGGAAATTGGGTAATTGACCGGTTCTCCACTTTTCTAAAGTCTGGCTTTTACTCGATATATATGAAGGGAAGTCTTTTAATTACAGTCAGAAGATCATGTACTCATCAGGGAAAGTTACAATTTAAAAAAAAAAATCCAAAATTTGCAGATGTTGGTGAGTATGATGACAACTAGCACAAAGCAAATTATATAATCAATATAATCTGAGAAATCTGAGTTCTTTGTCTTTTTCTGTTCCTGAAGACAGGAAGTATGTAATTGGTTCTTTTAATTGCCATAAATTTATTTTAAATTAGTTTATGTTCAAAACATGTCAGCCAGTAATGGAAAATGCTTGGTGCAACTTTAAAATTCCTACAAAAAGTAATACCAATAAAATGAAAGTTGGTGGTGCTGCATCCCGTTTCTTTACAACAGAGATCTGATAAGTTGCCTGTCAGGCGTGTTTTCGTCCAGAATCCTGCAGAGTAACAAATGTTTTCATACTGAAAGAGTCTGGAGGCACCGTGGTCCCAGCTGTAGGTTATGAAGCAGACTTGTGGTACCGGTGTATCAGGTAACTGTTATTGTGCGCCTGTCAGTGGTATCATAAGGGCTGAAGTCACCGTAGCCCAGTTTCACTCGTGTTGAGTTCATTGGTGATCGAGAGGGATCTGGTTCCTACCTCAGAGCGCTTTTGTTTGTTCAGTGTGTGCGTGTTTCAGGTTGTGCTGTAAGTGTACACAGACGCGGTGTTTTTGTGTCATTTTAACCCCCTCCTCTTGTTTTCTTTAATTTGATCACATATGGTTCCAGTGCAGGTTGTATTGTGTTTTTGATAGCTAAAACAGTTAACTTTTTGACTGCCTGTGAGAAAATGCATCAGCATATAACAAGACCGAGAAGAGAGAGAGGATGTTTCACCTTTTTAATTACTTTCTGTGCTTATTTGTGTGCAAATGTCTAATTTCTTTTTCCTCACTTGCGTCTCTTTCTCGGTTCTTAGTGAGAATGTGAGGGGTTGGGCAAATGAGTACTCCTTAGGTTTTAAGCAGCATCACTTGCTTGTAACAAAGAAGTAGTTTCCATGATGCATTTATGGAACTGGAAAATCCCAAATGATGGCAGAGTGGGAAAGATTTCCGGGTCACAGGTGGAGAGAGCACTCAAAGAAGAATAAGTTTGCATAATGAAAAGCACCCACAGTCTGCCTGTTTGCCTCCTGTGATCCTTAGATCTCTCCATCTATTGCACTCTAACACACGCACACACAAACCCACACATTCCTTCTTCGTTTGATCCGTTAGCCTCGGTGGGGCCCACAGTAGCTAAAAGGGCGGCACCACATAAAAGAAAACCCCCTCCTCTCTTCAGTTAAGTACCCTCAACCCCAACAGTGTGCTTCTACTCTCTGCTGGGATTGAGATGATTTCACCCAATCGGCTGCCTCTCCTACTGTCAGGGCCTCTTCTCCACCCCACCCCCAACCTCTTGGAAAAACTTGGGTCTCGAGGCCCAAAGGTCCTGAATGAAGCTGGAGCGGCGAGGCAGGTTAATGGGGCCGGTAAGGACTGTTGCCCTTGAGGGACCAGACCCTGAGTCCCTGAGCCCCCTGGATGTTTGGAGATGAGAGATGAGGATCTTTGTTGTGGGAAGACTGAGGCAGTGATGAGTGGTCTCGATGGAAATTGCAGATCCCCTAGGGCTGGAAGAAAAAAAAACAGGGAAATCCCTCAATCTTTCTCTCTCTTTTTTCTTTTTTAAATCATTCATGAAGAATCTGGTCTTTGTTCGGCATTCTATCACCCTGTTTGCTGCCTTGTCTTTTGCTTTAATATCTGCTCCTGTCAGTGTTTCTGTCTTCATTTCTCGCTTTGTCTTTCAAGTTGGAGAAACATTTATTTCTGATCGCTCTCCTGGACAAAACCTGAGTGCAGATGCAAACAAGCTGGTACTCATACTGTAATCGTGGGGTGTGTGCAGGCGCTCAGTGTGTACTGTATTGCATTGTAATGTCACTGTTATGTCCTCTTCTTTGTCCACTGCTCATTCCCTTTGACTGAACTTTCCAAACCAGTCAATCAGGCTCACGGTATTTAGCACATCTCCTCCTCCTTCTCCTCCTTGTCCTCTCATCATCCTCCTTCTTCTCTTGTTTTGTGCATCTTTTCCTAAAGTGTTTTTTCTGGACTGATCTGCGTGCCGTTGAGGCTGACAAGTCAGACAGGGCTATACACAACAGCGAGGGGAAAGAAAAAGAGGCTAATTCCCCCTGGCAAGACCAGTGAAGTTGCACACAAACACAGGCATTCTTGGCCAGTCTCGATCTCTCCCAGCATGCTGACCATTCGACAACAGTTCCAACTCAGTGGCTCCATAGATGGAGGGGGAGCTGTGACAGGGAGCGAGCGGAAACGAGAGGGTAAAAGAGAGGAGTTGAAAAGGCGAGAGGACGGTGAAATGCAAGAGGATTAAAAAAGGAAGAAATGAGCAAAAATGGGGGAATTGGAGGCTTTTAACACACACATGACAACACAGACACACAAAAAGGAACTAATGAAGGCATTTTATTTTACTTTTTTGGACACATTTGGAAACTTGGAAAACATTTACACGCTATTTATAAAACTGCTATCGTTGCAGCCATGCTACACTTCATAACTATACACCGCAGCTATGAGTCCCTTGTTTTTTGGATTTATGAGCACAATTTTAGCTGCCTTGTTTCTTTTTTCACATTGTTTTACTTGTGGGATTAAACTATGTAGGAATTTCGGATTTTAAACAATTTTTGTTGATGGAAGCAAGAAGGAGAGGGGGGAAAGTGGGAAGGGTGAAAGGGAGGGACTAGCAGGGAGTTTATGGTAAACAGGCCTAATAGCATAACTGGGTGTCCTAATTGGTCAGGGATGAGTGTGCATTGTTCATGTATGTGTGTGTTGGGGAGAGAGAGTGAGGCTCTTCAGGAAAACAGCTGTCTGAGTGGCTTCTTGAGGCTGGGGGCATTAGGTCGGACGGAGCCCCCTTAACTGGCTAAACCGTCTAAACACACACACCCCTGTCTCTTCACCAGATGGGAACCCAGCCCAGTAGGCTTTTCATGTGGTTGCGGGCTCAGGGAGTGGATGGGAAGGGAAGCGGTTTCAGGAGCAGGGAGGTGACACACGAGGTCTGAGCAGTTCTCCTCCTCTCCTCTCCTCCTCGTTTCATCTCTTTGTTTCAACCAAACACTTTGAGAAGTCGGGGTTCATATTTTTCAGGGGCTTGCAGTGACACAGCGGTTCGCGGTTTGGACTCGACCCCAACAGCTTTCCTGTTGCTGCCAGAGTTTGGGCGGAGTGCTTTGGGTGTAGTTGACTAAGTTTTGCCACATGTGTGGTTAGGCAATTAAAGGTCGCACCCCAATACTCTGAGAAAGTCTTTCTTTCTTTTTTTTTCTTGCACACTTCGTCTAAACACTGATGTGATGCATGCGCGTAGAGATTGAGTAATGCTGGAATTAATCATCTGACTTATAAATATCCCATAACTACATCTACAGCATGACAGATATACCCTTAAAAAAGCTGTTTTTGCAAAGAATAATCCTTCTGCACTGACAGATTAACCCACTGAATTTTGAATTGTGTGGAGCTACTAAAGTCTGCCAAGCTCAGCCTCTCTCACATATTACTTAATCTCTTCCCCCCATCACCCAATCCCACAAAGAAGCCCTTTGTATGAGCTCACATCTACTACCGACCAGCGTAGACAGCTTGAAATGCAGTAACACCATAAGTCACATGGACACATGCGTGCACCCACACACACTAATGCACTACTTTTCTCTGGCTGGCTTTCTTTTGTGGGTCATTGGGACACTGTACATGGAAAGTGGTGACATTTGTATGTGTTTTAGATTTCCAAACTGGAAACACCTTGATGGGAATTTCATAACTGGTCTCTGGGCAACACAGAGACAGACGAGTGGAGTCTTTTGCACCTCCATATCTCTTGCAGCACAACTGGAATTAATTTGTTCTTCTTGTCTCTTTATTAATTTAGTTTCTTATCAATATGACTGATAATGATAGCAAACATTTGTAAATTTATGATCAGCATTATTAAAACACAGTTATTAGTATCATAGTCACACCCAATCCGCTGCTTTTGCACTGTCTGCAGTTTGCGTCAGCGTTGTGAAGACACTGTATGGAGCTGACTCGTAATCACTGAGCCGTAATGGTGATGTTTTTCATTAGTTAGGCTAATGGCTATGATCTCATCGGTGGAAATGATTGCTTTGTGATGGCATCCAACACAGAGATTGCTGTTTACCTCCAGCACAGCTTAGGTTAGGCTGACAATGTAATTTTTCCAGGTATTTTATTATATTTTTAAAGAAAAGGAAAGAGGGAAAAACAAATCCATCGGAAACTAATCGGGTGATATGGAGGTGTCTTTCTCTTTATAAATGTCTGTGATCAGCTTAAAAGAAACTTTTATTTACAGGAAATCCTGCTATTGCAATTAAGTTGCCAATGATACATTGACGTTTAAACCCCGGTCTTAATCTTATAATAGGAGACGATTTGAGGTAGAAAATCACCGGTGTTACTGGTAACTTTAAAGATGGCTTTGTTCTATTCAGTAACCAACGACAGTTCGACAACACTCTGCACCACCCACCCTGCGGTTCAAATGCTCCCTGTCCTCTGCCTGTTGATACATTTCTAGCTATGGTTCAGCCTAAATATGGAGATTTTTCGAAACATGGACTCTTGCAAACATGATCTTTTGGGTCAGGCTGTGTGTGGCTTGTGTGTGGCTTGTAAAGCCACACACAGCCTAAACTTTGGTTTTCATAAACAGTTTTAAAAGCTGGTTTCTCTATCCAACTAAACGTAAACACAGAAATTAGTCCCCTGGGCTCTAATTATAGGACTCCTCAGTGGCTGTAGTGTTTTAGTGGGGCACTTAGGAGACTGCTCATTTTCCAGAAATCAGCTTTCCCAGATCTCAATGATGTTTGTACTGAGTACATAATTAGCCTGGCCTAATTTGGGTATCTGTGAGAATAAGACCCAAGGTGGAAAGTCCAGTTTGTGTCCTTACAGGATGCATTGAAGATTTTAGGGGATAATGTTTACTTCATTCATGGACACAGTCTCACATGCACTCACTGCTACTGGTTATTGTATTTCCAAGCCTGTAGCTCTGAACTGCGGTCGGTGTGCCCCGCTACTGTGTGGTGGTGACATGTAGTGATAGGCCTTCTGTTGCTGTCTTTCCTCTGCTGCAGCCCTCCACTGATGCTGTCCAGACACACACACTCTCAGACACACGCATTGCTGCCTCATGATAGCTCAGCTGTCTCAAAGCTAGTGCCCAGTATTAAAGAAGTCTGTACTTCCTTTAACATCTTCATATTTTTTCCTTCTGTCTGCTTATTCCTTCACCTGTCTTTTTATTTCGCTAAGCTGTAGCAGTGATGGGATACAGCATGACCAAATGTTTTTAAGCTCAATCAGTGGAAAGACAGCGCAGCTTGATTTATGGTAAATACATGTGTGTGTCTGTTTGATTGTGGTTGTGTCCATAATTGAAACCCTTGTCGATTTGTTCCCATGCTGATAATAAGTGTGAATTAAGCATCAAATGATGAGGAGTGTGAGAAAAAGTCTGGTCTCACGGACACTTGTGACAGACACACACACACACACACACACACACACACACACACACACACACACACACACACACACACACACACACACAC
>NW_005187459.1:1739053-1752773 GCF_000239375.1 Pundamilia nyererei
GCCCTCGGCGGCTCATGTGGCAGTGTTTTCAGTCCTGCGTGTCGGCTCAGACCAAAGCCGCTGAAGCACAATATGAATCTGCACGTTTGTACGTGTGTGCTCTTTTATATTTAAAACACATCCCTAACATCAGTGGGTCTGTTCAGAATTTCTGAAGGTACTGAGGTGTTTGTGTTGTTACTGTTTCACACACTGAATTTATTGCCTTTGTGTCTTTTCCTTCTCAGTATTTGTTGTCATATTTGTCTTCTGCCATTTTTCCAAATTCTGGATGATTTAGAGACAGGAAGAAGAAGAAGAAGAAGAGGAGGAAGAGGAAATGCAGGGCGCTTGGAAATGGAAATCCTTGCTTTATGGAAACGTGCATGTTTACATGCTTTTGTGTTTCTCCGAATGCTCAGTTGTTCACAGTTGTGGCAACAGCTCTCCGGCTTTTTGCACGTACCAGATTGTTGATACGTACACTCTGCCAGGCAGAAGAAGTTAGAGTGATGTGTGGGAGGAAGAAGAATGATAAATTCAGCGATGAACAGAGATAGAAAAAGTGTGGAGTGAAGGGAGTCAGACAACGGATGCTGTGAATATGCAGATAGTCTGCACGTGACTCCGTTGCTCAGATTTATTCAACTCTCCCTGCTACCTTGCTTTGGCATTTAGGTTAACCATCTCTTCCCTGATCACATTTCAGACCATGAACCATGAGCTAACCATTTGATAGCCATACATTTCTCAGCATCCTGTGGGAGATGCCACTGTCAACTACATCCTGTTCCAGTTCCTGACCCCGTCACCATTCTCCCTACACCCCAGACCCTCGACAGCACACTCAGAACGCAGAGGAAAAATGCTCTTATTAGGACAACCGTCTCATCCAGTCGCCTCCCTTAGCTTGTTCTTTGCGATTGTTTTCCAGTCCAGCCACAGGATGTGACACGTCTCTCGCCGTTGTTTCCTGCTGCATTGGAAAAGTAGAGCAGCAGTGATGAATTTGTCTGCGGAAAGGGTTAGCCAAAAAGGTTTCCGCATGCTCTGCAGGTTATGATTAAAGCAAACAATGTAAGCACCGGTGCGGAAAGTTGTTCACACACATAATTACCTCTTTTTTTTTTCTTTTTTTTTTGAGTTTATTTTATATGGAGACCAACCTAAAATTTTGTGCATAGAACAGACAAAGGAAAAACATAATAGGTGCAAAAAGTAACCACATTTAAGTCTGTCTCAATAATCAAAATTGGTTTGGTAGAGTCCCGGCCTTTTCTCTTCTTAATTGTAAGTGGTGTCTGTAATTGCATCAGGTTTAGAGGACCTCTTTGTGTACCAGTGGAGGGGATGAGGAAACGGGCCAGGAGGCAGAGAAGGAAAATGGTGACAGGACACTTGGGAGCAGAGGGTAAAAGTCAAGATGCTGCTGAAGAGGTGAAGAAGGTTGTTTTAGAAGTGTAGAGGTGGGGAGACCTGAACCGAGCATTGAGGATGGGGGATGTAAGAGTTATTTTACATTGTCGCTGGACCAATGAAACAACATGATAAATGTGTAAAATTACAGAAAAGGAACTTCCTGTTATTTAATTGTTTATAAGTTAATTAATTACTTTGGTGTACTGTGAATAGGAGTAGGGGTGTACAGTTAAAAGTTCAAACTCTATGCACTCCTTCACATTTTCTAAAGCACATTTTCAATTCTTCGCTGGGCTGATTTTGGACCCCGGGCCTTATGTTTGACACCCCTCATTTAAAACATAAAAGTTCGGAAGGTGAGACAGGTAGTTGGGAACTTGGAGTCCCGTACAAGCTCGCTTTCTCATTGGTGGCTCAGATCAAATGCAACCTGCCCATTTTTTCAAGCTTGATTGCTCAGCAGCTTAAACGCACAAAGAACCTATTTCACAAGTGTGTGTTCTTCACGGCGTATGTACCACTGACCCCCAACTTGATACTCAAAGAGGCCCGAGGACCCGCTAGAAGAGAGTGTGGACCATGCCTCATTGCCCTGGTAACAGCAGCCTCTGGCAGATAACAACTGCATCACCATAGCAACCTTGGGGTTCAGGGGGGGTCAGCACTTAGGAGCTCCTTTGAATACATCACTCCCCTCACACACCCCTTTTTCTTCATGACAGGTTTTTGATTGGCCATCGCGTGTGTGCGCGCTCCACGCGTGCAGCGAGGCGGTACAGACACCGGAGTATGTGATTTGAGCATGTGAGTGTATACAAGTCTTTGAATTGATGTTAGAAGTGAAATTGGACTTTTTGATGCTTTTTGATGGAGCATGTTAGCTGTGTAGTTATTAGATAGCATCATGCCTGTTAAAGGGATTAGGATTTGGGCCCGGAAGCAAAGGAGGAACCCCTATGCAGGTTTGTGTGTTTGATAGTTTTGGAGTGTATGTGTAGAGACAAATTGTTTGTACACACATAGGAACAAATTCAAGAACCGCGGTTGTGTTTAAAAACTCAGCAGACTTTTAATGGAATTGTCTTCAAAAATTTGCAAGAAGATGGTGTGAAGTCAGAGGCAGAATTAAAGGAGTCGAGGGAGAGACTGGGAGCTAAAATAGGAAAATAAAGGTGTGAAGAGTGTGAATTGGAAAAAGAAAGGTGGGGGGAGAGATACAAAGCTGGTGGTAATCAGCAAACAGTGCAGTGTAGGCTGAGAGCTTCCTTTGTTCAGACTGTTGGTTTTCTGGGATGGGTAAAGAGAAGCTGGATTCTGAGACTAAGTTGAATAGTGGACAGAAGAGTGAATGGAAAAAGATGGAGATACAGATGCACTTGTCATTGCAGGTGAATTTGATCTATTTTCTTTCTATTTACACAGTATTTAGGTTATGTTATCGGTCACTACTGCTGTGAACTTGAATGATTAGTTAAACTGGGGATGATTGTAAGAGATTATTGAGCGAGACAGCTAAGCAGGTTGCTTCTTTTTAGAGGTCAGAGGTTGCAGCCTTTGATGCAGCTTTAACAATAGCGGCGTTACTCGGTAATAGTGTTGCATATAATTTGATATATTTTTTTAATTTACCCTTTTTTACTGTGTTATTAATCAGGATTTTCATCAGCATATGACACCTTTGAGCACTGATGATGAAACACTTGCTCTTTGTGGCTAAAAATTCACATAATTGTCATGATTTAGATACTGCGGCAATAAACTGAGTCCTGTTGAAGCCTATGTTAACACTGTCTGTATCTGCAAATGTTTTGAAGGCTATAGTTCAATTTGATATCAAACACCTTTTAATATAATTCCATAAAAGTTGATTTTTATTAAATTTACTCAGATTGTGTACCTAATGATGTGGGAACTCCGGATGTTTTAATTAAATTTCTCCATTGTACTGTGTACAATAGAAAAAGTAGACCCTGTACATTGTATACACATCCTTTGACATGCAAAAATCTTGAGTCACGCTTCATTTCTTTATGTTTTGCTTGGAAAAAAAGAAATAGGTGCGGTGATTTATTGAAGGGTGTGCACACATGAATGGACATTCAACGCTCTTCTTTGGATGTTTCTGCCTTTTGTGTTTTTTCTCTGCTTTAGTAATGTTGAGGTCCGGGTCTGAGGAAGCCAGTCTATAACTTATTGTTACTTTTCTATGTTCATAATTGCATCGATTTTGGTAAGATCTCCAACACCACTGGCTGAAATTCAGCCCCAAACTACAACAGAGCCTCCACCGTGTTTTAAAGATGGCTGTAAACACTTATTGCTGTACCTCTCTTCTGACCTCCTCTGTAAATATTGATGACAGTTAAGCCAAAAATGTCAAATTAGGTTCAGTGTGTTCCTTTTTCTTAAGTATATGACATTCAGATAATATGAAATGATAGTTTTTAGGCCTGTAACTTAATCCTTTTGTGCGCCACTTGTCCAGTTTCCGCAATTTTAAGGACACACTGCACACCATGTAGGTATGGCAAGTTTTTTTTGACTAATAGCTCTTTGGGAATCGCCTTAAAGGTGCAAAAAATGCTCCTTTTATACCAACACAAATATTGAGCCGCTCACCGAACCATGCCGGTTTCTCAGCGATAGCGTTAGCCAATGCATAACTAATATGACATGACAGATAAATGTTAGCCACTGATAGACTGATGACAAGCAAGAAGATTTTTATTGGCCGATATTAATGTTTGGCAATGTTGTGCTTAGTTGCCAGCTAGTTAGGTACAACAGGCCAGCACTAATGCAGTCTAAGCAGTCCTGCAATAGGTCCAGCATTAAGGTAAGTAATAACAAATATTTATTAATTAGAGTTCAGTTCAACAGCATTTCAGATTAATCTCCAAAATGACCAGTTCTTCTTTAGTATATAGCATATAAAATGTTTTCAGAAATAATAATTTGTATTTAATTAAATGTGAAAAAATAAAGTAATTTGCAGAGACAGCTTGACTGAGCGATAGTGATTGTCTGGTCATTTTTTGCGTAGCAGCAGGAGAGATTTTATTGATCTGTATCACACAGCAGGACAGTTCCTTACTCCTTCTGCCAGCCTCCCACCACACATGTATACGTACACCCTTACCATGCAACACTACCCTCAACCCCTCCAGTAATCACCGATCCAAGGCGTGACATTGCTCATTAGCTGAATGAAACAGTCTTGTATTTGCTTTTTCTGACACAGAACTGGAATCATAGGAGTGGCTCAAGAAGAAAAATCTGAAGTCATGTCCTCCTTTTGAATCTCTATCTTTGTTATGTTATAGCTTCAGCTCCCGCACCTCCCACCCTCTTGCCCCTTCATGCCGTCCCTCCTCCTCTGTCTCTTCCACCTCCTCACATCAGCCTTAGTGGCCTTGATGAGCACTGAGTCATATAGAGCGATTGTGAACATAAGGTTCCTTCTAAGACACGCACAGACTCGAGTACACTGTGTGTTTCTTGTTCACTTTTCAAACCTTTAAATATTTTTCTGTGTTGCTTCTGGAAAAGCATCTGAAATGAATGCAGGTTAGGTCAGACGGACAGCATGGAAGCTTAAACATTGAAAGGAACAAACGGTCACGAATAACGTCTAATATGACTTCGAGGAACCATGTTAGGTCTCTGTGCCAGTAAACAAACATTTCCTCTTTCTCTCAGGCATTAATCACGGGGTAATTGAGTGCCTGTCAGTTGTTGTTGCGTCTTTATTTTGCTGTGTCTTTGCAGCTCCATTATCTATGTTCATTCATTCTGAATCACATCTCAAACGTGTCGTAACACAGCTTTCGGGGTCGTCCTCAGTTCACAGAAGAACTGAGCAGCATGAATGAAACTCTCGTAGGGGGATTTTTTTGTTATTAGGCGTTTATCGTTGCACAGCTTGCGACTTGCACATAATAATTAAGAGAACTCCAGATAGGAGCAGAAGCCTATTAGTAGCGTACCACTGTGGTGAATAAATTCCCATTTTTATTTTGTCTTACTGGTTCTACAACTAACTGGGATGTGCTCAAAGCACTAGGAGGGATTTGGTTTTGTCAGTGGGAAATGGGAAGTGAAAAGAATTGCAGACATATTCAAAACCTACATGGATGTACAGGAGCGAGTCACTGCTGCAATTTCCCAGTCTCAGTGGGCCCAGATCGGGAATGTATGGAAGCCCGTTTCCGCCACTAAAAAAAAAAAAAAAGGATCCATAACTCGAAATTTCGAGTTATTTTCTCGAAATTTCGACATATTAACTCAAAATTTTGAGAAAAGCAACTCGAAATTTCGAGTTAGCGCTGCTCAGTAATCTACGTGAATGACGTCATTTCCATGTTACCCGGAAGCTGAAGCCCTCAGCTACAAATGCTACAGCTAAGCTACCGGTATTACATCCAGTCGTGAATGCACAGATTGCTGAGTGTTTTCAGCCTGGCTTCACAAATGATGAAATCCCTGTGTTATTAGCTGAATCACATGGTGTTACTATCAGCAAACATACTTTAATTTGTTGGGATCCGTTTTTGAGTGCGCGGTCCTGCACCATATGCTTCCGGGTAACAAGAAAGCGACCTCATTCACGTATATTTTTGATTGGCAGAGCTAACTCGAAATTTAGAGAAAAGTAACTCAAAATTTCGAGTTATATTTCTCGAAATTTCGAGATAATAACTCGAAATTTCGAGATAATAACTCGAAATTTCGAGAAAATAACTCGAAATTTCGAGAAAATAACTCGAAATTTCGAGTTATGGATACTAGCTTTTTTTTTTTTTAGTGGCGGAAACGGGCTTCCATAGGAATGCAATGATTCAGCTGTTTTGACAGTCAAATGTAAATCTGAGCCAGTTTTCTCAAACACCATGATTTTGAGCTCATTTTGCATCATGGGTAACATACAGCCCACTTTGATCTGAATAGGGCCGAACTTACTTACTAAGGCCGAAGAAGGTTAACTGCACATTTAATTCCATTTAATATAAGAATAAAAGTGCAAATTCAGCAGCACGTCTCGGTTTTTCTCCGTGATAAAGAAATGCTGCTGAAGTAAATGAACGACATCTATGTCAGCATGTGTAAAATTACTGAAAAACCGCAAATTTGTTTTATAGCTGATGGTGAAATGCTGATATTAAGTCAAGAGGTTAATGTTTACCTCTTGACTTAATTAATTAATTAATTAATTTAGTGTAGTATGAATTACAATGGCGAAGTCCCGTATTGGTAAAATTGTAAAGCTTGTGAAAATACAGTTTAAAGTCCAAAATCTATGCAACTATTCACAGTTTCATCCAGATTGTCGGATTAGAGTCTTTTCCAGGCCAATTCTGGCTCTGGGACCTTATGTTTGACATCACTTATTTAGACACACCAGCTCTCTTTCTTTTCTTGGTCAAGTCTAATCTCACTTCATGTTTGACAGTGCTGCATTGTACGACTCACTCAGTTGAGGTCAACACAATTGCTATCATCCTCCTCTGAAGGCTAAAAATCTCCTCTTTCATACTCTGATTAGGAATGGTGAAAAGACCTTTCGCACCTGCATGTATCACTGAGCATGCCTTTAATTTTTATTGAACATGGAGGCACTTCATTTCTCGAGGTCTGAGTTTGAGTGCATTAATGGTACGTTTGTACGGACAAAAGCATCTGCCGAATGAATCTAATGTCATGTTTCTCTTCTCTCCACATGTTTTGCGATCGCCCCTCAACATCTATCCAACCACTTTACCACTCAATGTGTAACTCCACAGGTAAGTGGGTTTTTTTTTTTTTTGCCATTTTTTTAATGATGTTTTGTAATACTAGAAATTCCCCTGACACACACATAGTCACTGATGAACCAGAATATAGGCCTGATTTCTTAAAACAAACCTCAGAAATGTGTGAAGCTCTGTACATTATGAATGCACTCGGATTCAAATAATGGTGTTGTGTGTTTAGAGTGGGTAAAACACAACAGTCGAAAAGCCCTCAAACTGTCTCCTCCTCCCTGACGTGGGAACAGAAAGTGAAATAATGCCTCTGAGATCATTAACCTCAGTGTTTTGTCAATGCTATACCATGCAGAGCCCGCAGGCGCCGTTCTGTTTTCCCCTCTGCATAATTCACACACACGCATGAATCCATAGCCGTGCACGCTCACAAGCAGCGCTTTTGGTAACCGTCCACACAAACTCCACTTCTTCTGCCCAGCCGTGAAATGTTTTCTCTCACTGTAGAGCTCTGACCTGCTCTCACACCCTGCTGACCCGTATCACTTCTTTTCCCACTGGTCGTCTTTCTGTCCTGCCAACAGCCTGTAGCTACAGCTGGCTTGTCAGCCACTTAGAGCTGATGATTTAAAAGCATTTGTATTGTTTTAACATGGGGGGAAAAAAGTTTTTTGTAAAGAAGTGGAACTGCCCTTTCTGGGACACAGAAGGTTACAAAGGTGCCACAGGGGATTTCACCCAGTTCGTGGTTGTTGAAGTTGTGTACTTAGGTAGTCTTGTCAGTTGACTTTTTACAGGTATAATCAACATGGCTTTTGAAGCAACTATTAAAATATTGACTATTATCCAGAAAAAAAGGATATTTGGAGATCATGGACTATGTTATATAGCCTGTTGTCTCTCGTTAAAGTCTTTAAAGGTACAGTGTGGAAATTCTCACCACTAGGTGTCAGTAGATTGCAGATTACAGTCAATTCTGTCTGTTCGTAAACCTAGCTACGGTGGCTGCTGTAGGACAAACACAAAAAAAAAGGAAGACAAACTTTTTACTTTTTTCAAACTCTTATTTGCCAAAATTACATCCGGTTGTACTTTTCGAATTTACTTACTTTATATTTATGCAGGTGCAGGCACAAATTTAAATTTAAATTTGTTCTCTTCTTCTCCGCCTTTGATGTACTATGTGGTAAGATTGGGCGATATGTAAAAATTTTCCAACCAACAACCCTCAGTCCAATACGCGATGATAGGTGATATATTCGTGCAGGCACAGACTTTTCGATGGGCAGAGCAATGTAATCATGCACAGACTGATTTGCTCATTAAGAATTTAGAAGTTTTGTTTGGAGGGAATATTTTACCTTCTTTTCTTGTTTGCTTCAGTATTAATATAGCTACTTTTTGGATTATTCATTTATTTATTTATTTGAGATGCACCAAATTGCACCAAAGAATAGATAGATATATATGTAGATAGATATTTTTTTTTATGTTCGCTGGAAGAGACATTTTCATTTTTAACTTGCTTTCTGTTTAATTTTGTATTTGTTGTTTGGCCGAGTGTGTAAGACAGATAAACGCTGGAATGACCTGTAAACACAGTTATAGTGGAAAAAAGAAGCCATTTTATCTTTGTTTCCCTCCCCACCATTGTTTTTTTTTTTTATTTAAAATTTATTTTTTTTCCTGAACATTGGCTACTGCCTTTCTTTCTTTCTATTATGAGTTTGAGGAAATGAATTGCTGCATTTGGGCGCACTCTGAGGAGGATGCTTTTAAAACAGAGCTATTATTTTTTTCGTTGACTGCTTCTCTTAGCTTTAACCAACATTATTAGCAAACTTACTCTTGAGCGAATAAATAAATCGCCCTTGTAAAAACAATTGGTGAAAGACTTCGTACAATCGTCAAACCAAGGAATTTGGCTGTTCTCTAGCCACATACATAAATTGCAATTACGTTACGCAACACACCAATGTCCATGTTGGCCACTTTATTCGAAATGGGGCGGGAACATGGCGCCTTTTACGACCTGACGCATTTTTAATACAGTAAAACTAAGTTTATGAGAATGCATCACTTTTAATACTCTAATAATTCATTAGTAGTAAAATATTCTTTTTTTCCATTAAGTAACATCAAACGACTGATTGCACCTTTAAATTGTGGAAACATTAAAAGATGGCCTTTAGAACAAAGACTGGCTGCTGTTTAAAAACCTCTGTGTTGACATCTTGATAGGACTAAATTAGTGTTCAGTCAATGGAACATGAATTGCATGCCATTTCAAGTTTCTAATGATCCATTACAGTTTGCTTTAGCTCAGTTTAAAGTATCGCTCCCTTTCTTTGCCTTTGGCTCGGTTAATCACTTGGTAAACATGCATGGAAATGGCTAAAGTTTATTGCCTGTTATAAAGGTACATTATGTTAGAGATTCTTTTGAAGATATCTGACTGTGTCCAGATGTAGATAACATTTATGCGTTGGACTGTATGGTGTCTCCCGAGCTTGCTTCTCCTGAAATGAGGTTACGTGTACATGTAGGTGCATGTGTTATGAAGAGCTGTAGGCGACACTGGAGCTTGTGTGTCTCTAAAGGTTATTAACTCTGCTATTCTCAACTCATTATCTGAGCCTTTGGGCAAAAAAATAGATGAACTATCTGTTCTCTACAACCCTCCTATCTTCTCTTGCAGGAGTATAAAATATTTGACTCTGCAGTGGAGAGAATATCTTTGTGCTGTTAGTATGTCTCACATCACAATTTTTCAATAAGTGAATCTTAAAGCCCTGAAAACTGACATTTAAATCTTTAAAGCGTTGTGAAAGATTTATCTATACGATGCATATCATGTTTTTGGGGCTTTTTTAAATTAAATCTTTTGATAAGATTGGATAGATTTTGTTTTCAAATATTCCTGGATTCTGATTAATACATATAAAGAGGGGGGGATATATTTTTTTAATATAGTTTTGCAAAGCTGTTGTAGTTTTGCCACTATAATCTTGCCTGAGCTGTTCCTCCGAGGGTCATATCGCTTTAGACCCCCCCCCGACAACTTTCTAATTTCAGATCGCAGTGTCGGACCATTTTTGTGAAAAAGCATTACCAATCCAACACCTGCTTAACAGCATGTTTAGCCAGCTGTGCAGGGTGAGAGGGTAAGCTGGGTGTTACTGAAAGTAAATGTGCGGTTATCCCCTTGCTTGACCACATTATGACTCCCTCCTTACGGATGGATGGATTTTTACGCCACCTTACAGTTCGGTCATTTAGAGTGTCTTTAAATATGTTGGATTTCTGATGTTTTGCGGCAGCTCAGCTCATCTTATAAAATGTAACCCTCTCTTAGTGCTTAGAAAAAGCTAAAGATCGGTCAGGATTACTACATTCAACGCATGATTGTTATTCCCATCTGCGGTACTTGAGAGTGTATATTTGGGAGTGTGGCTCTGTTATGGCACCTGATTCTCTGTTTGTCTGAGGAAAGGTGGAAGCAGGGAGAGCAGCACCATGCCCCTAGCATAGAACAGAACAGGCACCAGTAAGGACATATGCTCACCACCCACTTAATTAATTAATTGAGAATACAATTATCTAATCCATCCAAACATATTCAGCTTGGCTACGGCCTCCCCAAAGACCTCCTTAATCTCCATTAACAATAAACCAAAATAATTAAATGATACATTGCCTTACTTCATAGAATTTAAGCCTAAAGAATCATGCTGACAGATGTCTTTAATTTACTACACCGGGATATCTTTTATAACTTCTTTACACTGACAGAAAGGGGAGTTTCACCGGTCTGTTCAACATAAAATCTTGGTGGGCTATATGTGGGCTGCGATGCAGAATGAGTTTGACATCTGTGATCTAATCTGTCAGTCACATGACAATAACTCAGGACATTCATTGAGAAATGTTTCCAGCACTTTGTTGAATCTGTGCCACAAAGAATTAAGGTAGCTTATTAGCAAGGTGTGACTAATGAAGTGGCTGTTGAGTGGACGTGACATTGATTAATGGGTGAAAGGTGCTACTGCGATGGTCTTTACGCCCAGCCTACAGACAGCTATGCAGACCCTCGTCTGCATGTTGTAGCGGTGTCACTAAAGCGTCACAAACGACCGGTCTGTGGTTGAAAAACCCTCTTCGTAACCTCTACACAAAAGGACACAATTGCAGTACCATATATAGAGCATGAAAATGAGTAGGCATGGACAAGTGTTTCAAAGCGGCTTGGAAATGTCCAGCCACTTTAGGTTGGTTTCTGTAGCTTAAATAAACAGCTGTATAAAGGGCAATAAGCTGAGCTGTCAGCTGATGTGGGCTAGCACTGACATCAGCTGAGATTGGCCAGGATCGCAGCTGACTTTTTTTTGTCTTGACCAACACTACACTTCTTTAGTCAGAAAAGTGTAAAGCAAATGAGGGTGACTGTTGTCTAGACAAGTGGGAGGTAGAGAGATCAGCCACAATAATGGAGTATAGCATCAGTGGATAACTCGGCTGAAGAAAGGCCACCTTATGGTCTGCTGACTTTACGGCTCTGTTTTATTGAGGCTGTGGAGGCTACTGGATGCAGTAAGGAGTTTGTAAAAACATCAGCTGTCTGACTCCTTCTGTCGTGTTAAAAAAGATCCTTTGGAGTCTCCCCACACTTTCCAGAAAACTATAAACAGTACTTTATTCCAATCTAGTTCTTTTCCTGCTTTTTTTTTATTTTTTATTGTCAGCTTTGAAGAATTTGTGTGTTTGTATGTGTTGCCAGTGGACACATTCACTTCGCTCTGCCTCCTACAGAAAACCAGCAGTTCATCTTCTGCTCTCCAAGTTGTTTTTGGCTGCAGCAGTGTGTCACTTGTAGCCAGAAACTAATGCTGAAGACTTTTCCCTGGCTTTCAGAGCGCCACAACTCTTACCTTAAGATTCAGTATTTTAGGAATTTGACCCATATCAAATACTTACAGTTAGGATTTCTTAGCTTTGATTTTTTTCCTTTTCCGGTTTTTGCCAATTTTTTAAAAAAAAAATTTTTTTCTTATGGGTTATTCAACTTAACTGTGTAGTAAACATACGACCCGAGGGCCAGAATCGGACCATCAAAGGTCCATGTGCAAAATGATGGGACATGCCTGCTATATACTTCATTTATAGTTTATTAATGGGTAATTGCAACAATTTTCTGTCTTTTGAGTAAAACAAAGCAAACACACAAGTTGACCAGAAAGATCCGAATATGTCAAAATAACATAATGTGATTTTCAGCAGTTTTTTTTAAGTTTTGGACATGGTTAGCTTTGTTTTAGCCTTTTTTCAAAATCATTACATTTGTTGACTATCCTTTAAGTTGTAAGATGAATGATACTGTAAAGCAAAACACACACAGAAATAAAAAATATCACAGAGCCCAGCTGCACTGGAGTTTTTCTTCCCAGGAATATAAGCCGGTTTGAAAATATTTTGGAGCCCTGCAGGAAGAGAACGATCAGGTGAAACCTGAGATGCAGTGGAAAAATACAAACAGTACCTGTCCTGAACGGGGCTGTAATTCCAGTTTTTAATCTTCTTTTATTTATCTGATTTTCTGGAAACACAACCTTCTCAGAGCCTGTGGCAGCACTTACAAGTACATGTGCGCTATCACAGTCGGCGTGAAGTGTTAGCCAAGCGTATGCAAACAAATAAACAGAGAAGACACCGGCAAACACATACCCAGACTTATGGACGTCTGGATGCAGATGCATATTTTCACCGGTAAGACATGCTCACAGCTGCACACAGACGCACACACATAGAGGGAAAGTCCCTGCTGCAGCGGTGTGCTACGGGTGGGTGGCCGCGACCAGCAGTGGCCTTTGGCTTTGAGTCCAAGGTGGGCTGAGAGTTTGTGTTCCACCCAACCCCCTTGGTGGAGAAACACAAAGAGCCACTGTGTTTAAGAAAAGAGTGAAGGTATGATAAGGTGGAGAGAGGTCTAGAGAAATGGGGTGGTGGGGGTGCTGGAAAAATGTTGAGTGATTTCTGGAATGCTTCAGAGAGATTTGAGATGGACAAACAAAGAAAAGCAAGCTGAGGAGGGAAGATGAGCCTGAGACAGAGGAAGATGACACAAAAGGGATGAGGAGAGCCAGAGAAAGACAGATGGAGAAGGAAGGAAGGAAGGAGGGAGAAGTAGAGGGTAGCCAGATGGGACTCCGCTCTGAAACTTGTGACAGCCCGTGGGAGGAATATCTTTGCGAAACTCTTTTTCTGATTGGTGTGTTTGTTTTTGACAGCCGTACTGTGTTGGATGGTTAATCATAGCACAGCAAAAATGAACTCTCTCTTTGTTTATATTACTCTGTGTGGGTGTATTCAACTCGGACGCTCTATTTTTGAATCGATCTATTGTGTGACTGCGTGTGTGTCCTCCCCATTTCCTCCATGGCTTGTCTCTAAATTGCCTTGAGACGGCGGCGTGTAACGGCTGGAAGGCAGAGCAGCAAGCAGTTCTGGCCGGCAACTGCTGATCTGGATTCTGCTCTTAAATCCATGTCTAACAGGATGGCTTGCTTAGGGAGCTGTACTTGGAT
>NW_005187459.1:1753663-1765190 GCF_000239375.1 Pundamilia nyererei
ACACACACACACACACACACACACACACACACACACACACACAAAGACAGCAGTTTCAGCAGTGGTCTGCGGCACCTGTAGTGAGCAGGTCCCAGTGGGGTTTGATGGGCGTCTTGCCAGACTGGAATCCTGGTGGGTTGCCAGATTGGCTGTCAGCAGATGAGCTGAACTTTGCCTCTGACTAAATATCCAGCTCTGACCCTTTTATTTTTGACATTCCTCTTTTGGGAGGGCAGCTCAAAATCGTTGTACTTTAATACTACTGAAGTCTAGAGTAAATGATTTGTTGCACTTGTTAATATTCAAATGTGATGAACATTTGAATATTTTCGTCATTGTCCCTACCCAGTTTTTTTCCATTTCAAGATCACTACAACTGACAAAAGGAATCACTGGGATTGGCACTAAAACAAAGTGTCTAATAAAGAAACTGCATTTATTTTAAAAGTGACATTCATATGGTTCATATTTCCTTAATTAATAGCCCAGCTAGACAGATCAACTTTGAAATTAAAATTAAATATACAGGAGATTCAGACGTAGCAACACCCTTAGACAAAAACTGGTTCATCCCAAAGACAAAATACCCCAAAACAAACTAAACAACATGGTGTATTAGGTGCAAGTGCACAGAAGAAACCAAACGGCGACTCCTCAAGTGCATAGCACAACACAGGAAAGCCACCTCAACGGGACAAGACTCAGCAGTACATCTGGAACTGTGGGAACATCTGCTCACATTTTGGACCAAGGAGACAGACGGTTTGTAAGGACTAAAGGAGGTTGTCTACCTTAGTTATGAATGATGAGTGTTGAACAGAGTTTGTTGCTTACGACGCCAGCTACCGGCCACCTACAGTCTTGAGATTCCTTCCCAGGCATTTCAACCCCTACTCACACCTTGCCTCAGGTGACCTCAATATCTCACCTGATAGTGGGGTGGTGCTGTGTCTCATAGAGGTTTTACCTGGTGGTCTCAGTTGTAGTAATGACCCACACCTTTTTTTCACCCCTTGGCTTATGTGATGACAAGTAGTGGATTAGCGAACCTCAAGACCATCTGCACCAAGGGTTCATTACCTGGGACTTCCAGTGGTTTAAGAACCGAAGAACCCTCTTGGACGAGGGGCAAAAAGTCTCCACAAACTGAAAGAAGTCCAGCTGTCGTCATTTTCAAACTCCTAAGGCAATTGGAGAATATTTAAAAGTGCAGCAGGTCTTGTGAAGTCGCGGGAGATGCACTGCTGACACTGCTGTTATTCTTTTCTATCAAACATACGGATAGAAAAGAGTAATATTTCCATACAGGATTGGTTGGTCTTGGTTAATGATTGCCTACAGTGCTGTTGATCAATGGGGTGCCAGTGGAAACTGTGCTACTGTTGTTTAAAAGGAACAGGAAAGGGGGAAGGCATGTTAGGAGGCAGTGAGGGAGAAGGAAAGGTAGGAGAGTAGAGATGAGAGTAGGGGCTTTAAATGTAGGATGGATTTGGAGCTGCCAGGCAGGAGGAAAAGAGAAAGATGACAGGATAGTCAATTTTCAATTCATTTTTATTTTTAGCACAACAAAAAATTGCAACAACACTCTCCTCATGGCGCATGAGATGATAGCGACCCCTAAATAGCGATGGGGTTGTGGTGACGGCACATTTGGTAACCCCTGTACGATCAGTTGAGCAACTATATGGTCGCCTTAAGCAGTCGTTTCGGGAACTGCTATTTTGACGGTTCATGATGGCATTGTTTTCTCCCCTGTATGTTTCGCTCTTACTTTCCTATATGCGTATATACATGTTGGCATGCTTACAGTATTTAAGTTTCATTTAAGATTCATGTATCAGCTTGTGGTAATAAACTGAACATTGTTTTGTCGTGACGGGTGCTTCCCTTTTAAACAGCTGTTGTGAAATTGCTGTCACCACTTGAGTTTAAGGGGAAAAAAACACGAGCCCAAACACACGCTCTCTCCAACGAGCACAGTCCTACCTGTTACGTTTCAAATCAGGTTCAACCACATTTCAACTTTACCCAAGCTGATTTTAATTACTGTAGCAATGACAAACATGCTGCCCTGCGGTTCAGGAGTGCGTCAGGGAACAGTTTTTGGACTAGAAACGTGCTTCGTGCCAGATTTTCGATGTCACAGTGTACTAGAGAAAGACATATCTTTAAGGTATTCAGATTTCAGCTGGAGTTGTTCAGATATCACTAACACACCAGTTCTTCTCCTTTGGAATTCACCATCTGTGCACAATTTTGCAAATTCCATATTCTGCATGAAAAGTACAATGCATATGCAAACCACATCTGGCCCCAGGTCTGCTGGACTCACTTCTCTGCTCAGGCATGACTGATCAGGAATGCACAGTCGACCGCACCCTTTCTCCCCTTCAACCACTGGACGCAGGCCTGCTGGGTGTGTGTGTGTCTGTCTGTGCTTGAGTGTGTGAATGCCCTACTCAGATTACCGGAGTTCATTTGTCTTGTAAGCTCTGGTGCCACTCCTTTTTATTCTTTTCATGCTAAAGTATCACCTCGTCGGCCCCCTCTCCTTTCCTGTTTGCTCTTTTGCCTTTCTTTGTTCACTTCAGACTGTTCGGTCAGAAAGATGAACAGAAACAAAGCCTTTCACCTCGTAAATCTGCGGCATGAGCACAGGGAGCCTGTAGACATATCGTTGAACTCGACGCAGCCTCTCATGCTGAATTTATCTGCTTCACAGATGTGGCTCGGATGCACACCCAGTCCGAGCTTCCTTGTTCTTTGTCCCAGTGATGGTGTATTTGCTCACACGGTGCGTGTGCGCATATGCTAGAGCGCACAGGCAGACTTACAAGCACACTTTTAAGAGTGTTGAGTCAGCAGCTGCTGCTTCGGGTTCAGGGGTGAGAGGTCAGAGGTCATTACCTGCTTTGCGCTTTTGCCTTTATCTCTATGGATAATCTGCACTCGCACATGAGTCTTAGACACGGTGATGGGCCGACACGGGAGGGCCGCAGAAGAATGGTGCTCCTAGTTAAGCCTGCAACTTTTTTACCAAGAAGTAAGAGAATTCAGGAGCACAGTATAACGCACACAGACACACACAACAATGACAGTATACAAGTACTTTCAGCTGGAAAATTGGACTGTGGAATGATGGAGCACGTGGGCAGCAGGATGTGGGATTTGTCTTCTTCCAGGTGAAAGTGACAAAAGTTGACTCCAAAGGTTTGCGAGAGTTTAATCTTGGAAAAACTCAACAAAAACTTGAGTGTGTGTATGTAGGGCTTTTTTGTGTGTGTGTGTCATCAAAGACTTATTCCATAGAGACCAAAAACTGTATAATGTTTGAAAAAACTGTTGAAATAGCTGTGTTATCCTTGATTAAAGATCGCTATCTTTAAAGGCACGCGCAACCATAAATACACAAACATGCTTTATTCCCTCCAGGCCTTGTGATAGTGTTGTTTACTGACTGTCATCTGATTGTAAATTGTTAGGCACGTACAAAAATGAACTGACACATAAACATACAACATTTTCTGGACGATTTAACCTTTGGATGAAGTGCCAAGGCGCCTCTGACCTGCAGCTAAACGTTTGTCTTAGGGATTAAAGTAATTTCAGTCTGATGGCCTCCTCCTGTGGCCTGAAGTGGTAATTGCACACAATATAGGCTGCAGAAAAGAAAGCAAGCTTTGTTTCACGTGATTAATTGTGTGAGGCGGCAGGCTTTCCCCCCCCTAATTTGTGGGAAACCATAAGTTTCACAGTTTCTAATAGATTTAAACAAGTTCTGCAGTAAGTTATGCCTGTGTAAAAGTGTCCAGATGCGGTGTGAAGTGTGACAAATAGGGTGTCAAATAAAATGTTTTCAAAAAGACAGACATACTATTGAGAGTGCAACAGCTGATCATCTTTACGACTGATTAATCTCCTCTTTTCTCAGATAATAGATGATTATTTTTATCTGCTAGAAGATCCAAAAAGGATGTCTCAAAAAAATCCTTTTTCCTCCATCCTCTCCAGAGCGAAACCTACTGTTATTTAGCACAAAGTAACTGGATTCCCACCGAAAGCACACACGATGTTTGTCGTTTTTCATCAAAAAAATTATTTTCCAAATGATTTAAGCCAGTTCATTCTGAAGGAATCAACTACTTAATCTTAAAAAAGAAAACAAAAAACTGCACCATATTTCATGGAAACGGATGAACATTGTGATGCAGATTATATGAAACAACAACAAAAAAAGCATGGTAGTGGACTTCAATGCTCCAGAGTTCCAGCAGCCCACCACTAGAGGGCTGTTGCTGGGCCTGGGCCAGGTCTGGAAGCCCAGCAATAGCCCTCTAGTGGTGGGCTGCTGCTGGGCGTCCAGGCCTGGCCTACCTCTCCCCCTGGAGGTCTGAAGTTGCTCAGCAGCTAACCTGAGAGGACACTTTATACTGTGTGACTCACATTTTCCTTCCCTAGTAGTCTATTATCACATGAGTTAATCACTTTACTCCCTGTCCCGTGTTCCCTGTGTGCCTGCGGTTTGTTTGTGGTTGCCTTTATCAGTTGTGATTTCTTAATATGTAGTTTTTGCCAGAAGGAGCAAAGCACGAACATTGAGTATGACTTTTATCTGTGTAGGTGTTGCGTAGGTGTCGTATCGGGGTGGCCAACGCTGATGATTAATGTCTTTCTCACACACCAGCCTTTCAACCTCCCGTAACTCTTAACAGTATTATTGTGTAAATCCAAAATGATGCAATAACACCTGTTTACAAAGAAGACAATCAACAGATAAGTAATGACGTCTCTTTAGGTAGAAATTTTTGAAAAGTGGGCGGATCTTCCTGTAAGTTGCAGGTGTAAATATATTCTTGCTGTAATTGAGTTTCATCAGGTGTAAATCTGACACTTGTGTGTGGAAGATTCCAACACCTCCAGGAGGAACTTTATATAGAACATACAGTATATAACACACGCATGCACATAGATGTCGAGCATGCTTTCCTTTACTTACATTACCGTCCTGTGGATGTACCATAATGTAAAGCAGATTTCCTAAACACTGAATGTGACTGCAGTCGAACCAAATTGGGGAAACAAATGCCTTCCAGAAATACGACTTTAATCAGCTGGTGTCAAACTGTACAGTTTAGAATTTGTTGCCCAAAAGTGGTCTTTTACAAACAAACACACACATGCGCAAAGGCACCAACTGTCCCAGTAAATGTGGGGTGCTCTGGTGTAATAAAAGCCTTCCTCTGTGGTGGAGCTGAACCCCTGTGTTTAACTGCCTGTGTGAATGTGTTACCGCTGAGAAGCACACACTGTGAAACTGCACATACTGGGATTTGAAACTTGGCAGAAACACTGAGTGAGGCTTTTATAAGATAGTTGTGCACTGCTGGATGCACTAAATGCTACTTTTTTCCAGCTCGGCTTCTTTATCTGCTGTATTTACCTTTTGTTTGGTGAGTGTGTATCAATGTCAGGTATACCCAGCCACTAATGTGTGATTGGGTTACCTGACAAACAGGTTGGCCCTCATGTCCCAGCTTTATGTCTGTGGGACACAAGCAGTGGCAGCGTGTGTTTATATTTAAAATCTATACATTTAAAATCTTATCAGAGTACATAGTTATATCCATTCAGTCTCTTTCTTTTTGTTCCTTTTCCCACCTGGTCAGCTCTAACTGTACCGCTTGTCTTTTTGATGCAGGAATGTGTGAATCCAGTCAATACTCTGATAAGATTTAGAGTAATTTAGCCTTAATTGCCCTGTACTTCTTCACTGTCTGGATTTTTGTTTGCTTTTCCTCTTGTCCTCTCTTGTCACGTCTGATAGGAGTGTCCCAACATGACATTAGTGACCCATGGTTTCCTGTTTAAACACCAGTGTGTTTAGAGTCTGCATCGTTTTCAAAGCTAATCACTGACACACGGCTCTGATGGTATAATCGTGTTTACATTCTGAGGTAACGTGACACTCTTTTTGGAGCCTTTAATGTCTCTGATGAAAGATTAAAGCCTGCTTAAAATGTGTTTTGTATTTAATGCCAACAACAGGGAAGAAAATGGTCTGTATTTGATTTATAGTTAAGCAAAATATGTTTTCACATCCAGTTTTAGTTAACTATAATAACCTTGATCATAGCTGGAAAAAACATCTTCTCTATGTCGCTCTATTCAAATTTAATTGTGTACATTATCAAGGTTTTAATGGATTAGACACGTGAAAGCTGTGCTTCTGCTTCTACGCAGTCAGAGATGTTTACGCTCTTCTTTTGGTGACACGCCACCAAGCTGAAGATGCTGAATGTCCACTTGTCTATAATCTGCAGTTTAATATACTGATTATCGTCAGTGCTTTATCTCCTTCATGTGCACTTCATTAAATATAAATGAGGGGGGGGGTTTGAATCACAACGGTGACCTGTGATGAAATTTTGACTCCATTTATGGGTCATGTTATTAAGCTTCACTTCCTCAAAAAAGGAAATAAATTAATCCTGAATGCAGCCAGATGCTCTGTGTTTGAGTTGTCCGTTAATCGTGTTCTTGTGACTGTAATGTCTCTTGACAACCTTAAAGAAATTCCTTCAAATTTGCCACCAAAGTTTAGATTTTGGTGGTGAAATGTTCACTTGCTGTGACCACACGTTGGTTTCTTTTCTTGTGATTTTTTTAGGGAAGGAAAGAAAAAATCTTTTTACACGTCGGGCTGAAACTTTTACTTCAACTCAAGGATTGAGTGATTATAATTTGCTGCTGTTTTACAGGTCAAGGTCACAAAGCACCAGGTTAACTATTAGTTATGTCCTTATCCCCCTACATCATTCCCTCTGTTGTAATAAAACCTACTTTGTTGTCCCACTTTATTGACGTCTTACTGATCGCTGCTGCACAGTAGAGTAATGCTGGTTAAATATTAAAGGGCTTATGGCTTTATGTCTCACCACTGTGACCGAAGGTCTTCAAAAATATATCTGTAGTGTGTACTTGATTGCCTATATTTGTATATTCCAAGCTAGGCTTGGAAATGAGCACCTGGCTTTGTGCACAAACAAGTGCCGACGTAGTAGATTTTCTCTCTAAGGGGAACCTCAAATGAGGTCGGGGACCTGAGAGAGCAATAAGGGTTTAAGTCTAAGCTTGCACCACATCGCAGTCACAGATCTGGAATCATCTTTCAGTAGCGTAATGGATCCATAAAAAAAACCTTACGGTGCCAGATCTTTGTCTTGACGATCTGACGATCCTCTAATTTACCACCTTTTCTGGAGTAAACAAGAAGGTGAGAATGGTTGATGAGGTTTCTCAGCCAGGCCTACGTGTGTTTGTGTACTCACTCATTCAGTTTTTTGTCACACCTTAGTGGTATTGTGCTCCCTATGCTTTTACACTCAGGTGGGAAGGCTCCACCCCCCCTAACATACATGTTTTTATCCCTGAGGGCCTTTGTGTTCCTCACACACTGCATGTTTCCCAACAGTAGTTAAGGGTTAGTACTGCTGAGGCTGGGGTTAAAGCTGTTTTGTGTTCAAAATGAAAGAACCTGTGGGATATTGATAACAGGGAATGTAAATAGAAGCATATGTGGGGTGGAAAAAAGGTGTTTAGGAGGTAGGAAAGGACATAAGGAGGGTGTGATGAGTGGTTGCCATGCCAGTAAATGAATGGCGGGGCGGAGCAGCGATCAGGGAGCGCAGAAAACAGAAAGAAGAGAGGCAGGGAATAAGGAAGAAGGGACGGGCTGACTCGTATTTCAGCTTCATGTGTGAAGGGTTGGGTGTAACCTTAACCCTATACTCACAGCACAACTCTAGTTGTGTCAACTCTAGTAGTCACGCACTTGCAGGACTTCAGGAGTCACGAAGAGCGGAGTCTGGGCAATCCTCACCAACATACCCTTTCTTTTTAACTCACCTGGGTGCGATAAGCAGGTGTGGGCTTGCCTTCCCAATTCTTGCTTTATCACTGGTGTAGATCAGCTGATTGGAGAACCAGAGCTTGGTCAACACTGGGACCTTTTATCACAGCCTTTGCTTAGCACGCCTTTTCCTCAACCACTAGTGACGGTAATATTTGCGGAAAAGGGATCAAAACAGGACTGAGAGGAAAACGAATGAGGATTCGCAAGAAGTTGGTTGTAAATTCTCTGGAAAAACTCGACAGGCATCCTCATTTCTGCTGCACACCCAGCAAAGGGAGTATCACATGTGAGTGTGCCTATGCCAGCGCGTGAGCATGCAAGTAACTTCATCAGGACAGCAACAAACCCGGGAACCTCTTAACCCCTTGGTCAGGCCCTGGCTCTAAGATGGTGCGACTCAGCTGGCGCGTGCTAACAACTGGAGATAACAACACTCAGGGGCACACATGGTCGTAAACAACAACCGCCGATTTGCTGAGACTGAAAAGAATCGTAGGGTAATTTGGAAACCTCTCTCCACCCTGTCATGCACCACTGAGGAACATAACAGAAAAAGGGGACTGTGCACAGAGAAGTGTGCGCCGCGGAAGGGCGGTGATTTTCCTGATTGCTGGATTGCTTAATTACCCCTTTGGGTTTGGGAATCACGCCTGGAGTTTTAAGGCACAAAGGAGGACAAGAAAGGAGAAGATGATTTAAGTTTTTGCGGCAGAGAGATGAAGTGAAGGAGGAGGCTGTGTGGGTCAGAGTCATGATGTGGAAGTGCGCTAAGCAAATGGAAAGCAAAGCGGGATATGGCTGAATGTCCTGCTGGAACTAATTCAGTGCTTATTGTTGAATCTGAAGAGTCTGAAACAGTTTAGTAAGTGTGAATATCTGGACAACCCACCGACCTAAAGATTTACGGCTGGGGATTTATTTATTTTTTTGCTCAGTTTTAAAGAAGACCTCTCTGAGGGACAATGAGAGGAGACAGGAGATCCGCATCATTCCGAAAGGAGAAACCGGCGGGCCTTTCCCGGGCTCTCAGCTGGCTCAACGTGTCCAACCTCTCCCGCCAGAGCAGACGCGTCTTCCAGAGCCAAAACGAGCTCAACGTGGTTCACAGCCGCCACCCGTACTCTCAGTCTCACAGTCACCTTCACACCTCAGACGGAGACGAGCGTGAGGACGACGATAACTGGGTGTACCGGCCTCAACACAAAATAGGTGAGAGTGGGGAAACAAAAAGAAAAGCAGTGATTATTTTATTTTTATACTAGACACACACCTACTTAACCATATGTGTTGGCTACGTCTCTTTGAGCTTGTTAGAATGGTTCTTTGTTCTCGAGCTCAGTTAGAGAGACAGTGTTTACACACACAAGCAAAACGAGTACTGTTTCATTCTCTTTCTTATGGCACCCTATTCTCAATCTCCACAACCCTCACACTTCCTGGTTCCCTTAGAGACTAAGTTGGATGTGTGTGTTTGTGGTCAGCAGGACTTGTGGCTGGTCAAAGGGCACTTTGTCCCTGTGTGATAAGTCAGCAACGATACATCAGCGCGGTGATGTCACAGGCTGGTACCAATGTGAGTGTAGGATTTGGTGCCAGGGAGAGGGCGTGTTTGTGTTTGTCTAGACCTGGATAGCTCATCAGTGAGACCAAGAAACTAAATAATAGTTTCTTTTAGCTCTTTAGTTTAGAATTTTAATATTGGACATCTTTCTGTCTGAGGTAAGAATGAAATTTAAACCTGGCAGTATTTTAGGGGTATTAAGTTTCCAGTTTCTCATTATTTATTGATTGGTTCATTAGTTGTGTGCCGGGGTACATGCATCTGTGCATACTCGGTCAGAGGTGTCAGTTAGACTTTGGGGAGAGTGGTTGTAACTGTAGCCTAACCTTTACCTGAGAATGGAAAAAGACACCCAGTGGTAGTCGCATTAACTCTCACACTTGCTGCCATTGGTAGTTTCACTCACACTGTACATTAACATTAAAATTATTGCCAATACTTTAGATACACTTGGAGCGGGATAGGTTATACATGCATACATGCTTGGACACAAAGATTTTGGTGAGGCAGGTGGGACAAAAATACAAACCAACTAAAAAGCAGATATTGTAGCCTAAGTTTCAGACATTCAGGATCAGCATCTGCCCATGTTTGCCTCGCTGTTACACTAATGGTAACATAACAAGTTGTTATCAGTTTCAATAGGCAAATTACATGTGTTGTCTCTCTGCCTGGCTCTGCGTTTTATTTTTAAAGCAGTTCAGCAACATGACGACTGGTTGCTTCCAAATCGGAACTTTCTTTATCTTAATGTGGCCAACAAATCGGTGCAAGCTTCCTGGGGTAAGATTGTCACAATAGCATGGAGACTTACATAGAGCAATAACAATGATTTAGCAGCATAGGCGCCACATGTAGCCTCAGTCTGCTGTCGATGCTAAGAACATATTTTGAATCTGTGTCCCTATTGGTGGTCAGGGCTGGAGTAGTGTCACCTAACAGTATATGATGACATTTTGTTGCTCCAGAAAAGTGAGCTTGTTGCTGCTCTTGTCAAGTTTTTGCAAGTTTCAGCCCTTCCTTCCTTCTCACTCTACCACCTCTGAACCTGCCCTTTCCTAAAACAGCTCAGAGACGCACATAGCTGAAGGGCCTGACATTTTTCTCATAGTTAAAAGGTTAAAGCAGAAGCCGGTCAAAGTTTATATGGTAACTGTATTGGTATGTAGTGTTTTGTTTTTAGTTTTAACTGAAGGATTTTTTTTTTTCTGGTTATAATCTTGAACTTGAGATTACATATAATATTATTTGTGTCCTTTAACTCTAGAGATAAGCGTTGCAGCGCTGTGGTGCAGCCTAAACCTTTATGGATTTTATATCTGCAAACCAAGCACGCGCCCTTTTATTGCCCGCATGTGGTTCAGTGGCAGAAAATGTCTTTGTATTCAAGCCAAATCTTTATCTGAATGTACTACACCGCATGTGATTCCACTGTTTGATCTGTCTTACGTAAGAAGATCATCCTACCTTATTTGCTGTCTGCCTATCTCATCCGTGGTTGCCCCTCACGCTGGCGACAGGAAAGCTCTTTGCTGTCATGATTTCTTCACAGATCTCTTTCAGTCCTTTCTTGGAATAATTACAAAATCTTAAATCTAAAATTTTCACTCACATTTTAAAGAAACAAATCATTTTCCCATTAAATATTCAGAAAAAAAAGGGGGGACTAACTTATTTACCAAGGGATATATTTTCCAACTACAAAGCTTGGAGATGGAGATGATGCATTCAAGTGTGAATAAGTGATTTTAAACAATAACAAGACAGGAACCGATCAGACTTATTGCATTAGACTTTTGTTTTTCACAAGCTAATGCTCTTTCTCCTGCTGTTTCTTTTTACAGCCTCTTTCTTTCAGTCTTTCTCTCTTTCTCTCTGTTGTAGACAGACTGTATCTTTTTATAGCTAATTCCAGGCCAGAGAGAGTGTCATAGACAGGTCAATATAACACACACACACACACACACACACACACACATATACGTAGTGTACAGATGCACACTGCACACAGAGGAAATGTCTCGGGAATAAGTCTCCAGTTTGAACCTTAAGTA
>NW_005187459.1:1765523-1780918 GCF_000239375.1 Pundamilia nyererei
TATTTATTTTTTCCAGACCGAAATGGTGACTCGTCAGACACCCAGCCTATTCATTGTCTGCAATGCCTTTATAGTTATGGGTTATATACAGATCACTGCTGATTGGTTAAAACCTCCAACACACCCACTAAATGAGAGGAAATGTGGCCCAAAAAGCATGTTACCAAAAACCTGCAGGTTTCAGTAAAAAAACAAAACAAAAACAAGGCAGAAAATGGCAAAAGTGCTCCTGGTGTGGCTCAATTTGACATTTATTAACTTTATTAAGATTCTTAAAAAAACTTTGAGCAAGTGTAACATATAGCTATATTTTGTAACAGCTATTCCTTCCTGTTTTAGGAATTGAAATACAGGTGATAGGGTCCCAGTTCTTTTGTATATCAAATTAATTTAAACAAATGTAAATAAATATATCATTACCAAGAATTCTAAGGGAATAAAAGTAAAACAAAAACAATCAGTTCATTCAATAAATTTCCTCCTGTAGCTGGCACCTGACCTGTGCTGAAGGATCCAGTAAGGATCCAACGGCTTATGCTGTGTCCCAATTCTAGGCTGCATACGACCGCTGTATTTATTATCTAACTGGGTTTTTTTCTCCATATAATGTCATTGTTTGATTTATTAGCTCCGTACCAGACAGTGTCATTTTAAGTTCCAACAAACCATCTTGCAAAAAACAAACTGTGGATTTGGAGCAACTGCAAAATCAGTCTGACCCCTGATCTCCAAAACGTCACAAAATATCACAATGCCAATTAAACTTTATAAAGGGATAGTTAAATGTTTTCCAGGAGCTTTCCTATTCTGTGTGTGAGCTGTTTTACCACCATTTGTCTTGGGTTTTTTTGTTGGTTTTTTTGCTTTTTGATAAGGGGCACTTGGAAGCACCCATGTCAGAGAAGCATCGCAAAATTTAGATATTTAATTTACTGTCATAGAAAAGCATAAAAGGCAACATTTCAAATAAGGAACCAACCTGCAGCTGGTGGGACCCCATCAGACAGTGGAATCTAGGTCTCAGTTGTTAACTGTACTCCTTATTGGTTGTTATTTATAGATCATCAAGCCACCAGATGAAGGTGCACTCAATGTCTTCTTGTTTATCCAGATGTTTTCCTTTGGCAAGTGTGCCTGCACCGTGTTAACATGGTAGTTTGGAGATTTGGGGATTAGTCTTCAGCAGAGTTTTACGTGTGATGTAGTTTTTGGTATCTACAGTGTGTCACTGTGTCACATATTTGGGGCAGGAGCACAGTGACCTAAATATTAACCATACCTTGGCACGCCACAGCTGTGGCAGAACCAGAATTAGGCTCCACATTATTGAAGATGTGTTTATTAAGGCAGGCTTTAAGAAAAGGGTATTTGAGGACACATTTCTCTTTGTGGGATGCTTGGTGAAATTTTTGAGAGGCTTCACAGACCAAACTCTTGCATAACTGACTTTTTTTTTTCTTTTTTTCTTTTTTGGAGGGTTTTATACAGGCACACTCATCATTACCGTGTAGTCGTTGTGTAAATCCAGATTAGCAGATGATAATTTGCTGTAGGGAGAGGAGATGTATAAACCAGGAAGGCCTCATTAAAAGACAGACACAGAAATCTGGTGATGTGGCCCACAGCCCAGGGCTAAACACACCAGTGCTGTACATAGAAACACGCGAAGCATTCATTAAAAAAAGCATATCTATAACAAGTGTTATACACTTCTAAACTGCTTCTAATCATTTTTTCTTTTCTCCTATGTGCTGCTGTCGGTGATGATCCACAGGTAAGTCCGAACTTTTTCTTCCTCTCTGATCCTCCTTTGTATCTCTTTGCCAGCTGACCCCAGATCAGTCTTATTGTGTGCTGAAATGCTCCTAATCCCGGTACACACAAGAGTTCAGCTTTAGCTCAAATTAAGTCACCCCCCCACCAATCCCTTAATCTCTGTTTTTTTTTTTTCACCCACCCTTTTGAATCATATTGTATGTACGGTATTCTATTACCTCTGTGTTGTGGCCTCTAATCCACAAAAGGCCTGATTCACTGGTGAAAAAAGGGCAAGCAGAGGAAAAACAAGTGATTACGTTGCTGAACATGGTTTTAGCAGCTTGTGAGGGGATAGTGGTCTCGGGGTTTAGTTTGATAGGATGAACTGATATTGTCCCAGTGGCGAGGTAAAAAAAAAAAAAAAAAAAAAAGACCTCTTCACGACAAATGCGTGAGTTATAATGACGTAACACGAACAGAAATAATCTTTTTCTGTCATTTTAGAGCCAATATGTTCATGTTTATCCTTACATGTGTTCTTTTTTTATTCATTTTCTATCTTTGTGTTTTGCTACTAATCACTTCTTCTTCTTCTTTTTTTTTTAAATGGCAGAGTCAGATTTTTTTCAGATTCCTTCTCGTCGCGTGTCTAAATATATAAATACAAACAAGCTTAGTTGCTTAATTTTTATCTGCCTTTGCTATTTAGTCTTATCTCTAATGCAAAGTGTGCCGCAGTTAAAACATGGCATACTTGCACAGCAGTGGATGTGACAGAGGATGTCCTGGACTCTTAGATAAGATGCTGTCTGTGTTTCTGAACCCTTTGACGTGATTCAAGTCCTAAAACGGTGTTTAATCTGAAGACGGTCTGCATTGTAGAAGCTGAAATCTCCCTGTATGTACTGTTTGCATCCTGCACCCACAGAAGGAGGTTGTCACTATGTGCTGCCATGTAGTCCATGTGCAGAAATATACTTGAAGAAGATAATCTTTAATGAAACGATTCAATTAGAGCATGTTATGGGCTGAATTTTCAAAATTGCAATAGTAAATATATAATTCATAAACGTGAGAAAAGAAGACTGAGTAAATATTTGGAATTAAGTTTATTCCTTTTTTTGTAGATCATTTAAACAAGAACGCTGTAAAAATTTGCTATACCGACCATTGGCTCGCACTGACTTCTGAAACTAATCTTAACAAGACTGTGTTTGTGTGTAAAAGCGAAGGAAATCCACATCTCTGCTTTGACAGTTTCAGCTTTGCGAGAGCGGTGATTACGCAGGCCTCAAAATGCTGCTTGTAAGCCAAAGGTTTTATAGGAGAAGGTTAAAGTTAAAGCCATTCTGGCCAATTAAGGTGAAGGTTTGATGAAGTGAGATTTTACTGTTTGGTTAGATGGGTTTATTCAAGCATTTTTCTTCCAAGGCTGCGTTTTTGTGGCTTTCTCATTTCAGTCAATCATGCTTTCCTTGAGGCTCCACGTCACACGAGGTCACACTTACACATTTGCACACTAGTCAGCCTCTAATTGGCCACATCTGGTCGAGACAGATGTGTTATAGCCTGCAAGCAACAATCACGCTTGGACGTCATAGTTTTATTATGATTGTGCCACTTTAATCCTCTTTTGGAACATCTGCACAGAGCGTACACTTTGCCAAGTAAGTAGGGAATAGTTATAAATATCAGCATTAATTATATGCAAGGTTAATCACCGTTGCTGTAATTATGTAGTGGAACCATAACATCTTAAAGACACGAAGTAAGCCTTTGTCTGTTTTGTGTCTGCTAAACATCTGTTTATACAGTATACAACAGAAGTGAGCACACACCTATACAATATCACTGTCATATTATTCAAAACTGCATCAGCTTACAGTGCACCAATTCTAGGTTGTCTACTTGGGTATTTTCTCTTGATGTAAAATGAAAAGCTAACAGTTAGTTTCTATCTATCCATCCATCCATCCATCCATCCATCCATCCATCCATCCATCCATCTTCTTACATTTAACAGACAGATAAATAATGTCTTTATTGAGTTCTGGGTCTTTAGTTGCCTGAACCAACCTAACTGTTTTTTACAGTATAAATTACCAGCGTCTGTGTTCCAAGCTATCACTCTTTCCAAGTCTAACAATAACCCTAACTATAGATGAGGGTTGGTAGATCACCTCCTGAATTACAGGTTTTGCCTCTTGGATCAGCTAACACAGCGCCATTCTGTTTTGGACGGCTATATTCCTCTTCTGATAAAATTCAGTAGTCACCAGTAGCCCTGGGCAGATTCATAGCAAACAGGGTTTAGCCATCACGCATTGTTATGTACTGTACGTGTGGGCTTTGGAATATAAATGAATGCTAAGGGTTCTGGGTTTTACATAACTTACCACAGATCACTTAAGATCAAAGGCTGCCACACCAAATGTGTTTTTGCAGAGGAAGAGAAAGCCATTACAGCGCATCATTGGTTATCAATGCCATTTTGCATTCTGCTATCCAGTCTGGACTAAGCCAAACTTTATGTTGACTCTTTATTTTACTCTTGTCAATGTGCACTGTGTTGTCTAGCTGCATATATTGATTTACTGGGTTTGTAGAGAGTATGACTTTCCCCTCTTTTTTTTTTTTAGATTTGAAAGCACAGTAAAAGTCTTTGATTACTATCATTTCAGCAAACCTAAAACTAATCTTCCTTTTGTGAAAAGCGTACCTCATGTGAGCTTTACAAAGCACTTTAAGTCATAGAGGAATGGCCCAGAATCAGATCCATAAGCTATTCTCGCTGCACATCTGAACAAGGTGGTAAAAAAACATCAGTTTAACACCCATAAACCAGATGTATTTTCATGTGTATTTCCAAAACCTTGTAAGTGAGCCTGTATTTCTGTCTGCGACTGGCACGACGCTGAGGGCGATTGGGATCGGCCTGCCTGGAGAGTTTGTGATGCACCACGCTTGTAACTGCGTCTGATAACAAGCAGTTGAATTGTGGGGATTAAAGCGATTATATTTGATCAGCGCACAATGGATCGGCCTCAAGCCGGGGCCCCCTGTCTCACTCTAAACTGCTGACTGCCCAGATTCTCTGCCATCATTATCCAGTAAAAGCTTCACACTGTGCATATTTGTGTGTGTGTGTATATATTATTGTTTTTATTTTTGCCTCCTCCCAAGCAACAAATGTATTCTTTAAAACCATGTATTTGACTAAATGCCACATATGTATACATATATGTGTGTACTTGGGTATCTGTGAAGGTGACCAATCAGGGGGCTTGTGGGTGACAGTGGATTTAAGAGTTTTAGATCGAGGCTGAGCTTCTCGCTCTGATGGGCGGGGAGATGGGGTGGGGTTGAGGGTAGGGGGGTGTCAGTGCGGTGGAGAGATATCCAGGGATGTAGGGAGAGAGGGAGGGGAAGCAAAGTGAGGGGGGGTCGCAAGGCAGTTTCCTGCAGTGTAGAAGTTGGCTTGCTGCCACTCGGAGCGTGTGCATGTATGTGTGAGAGGGGAAAGAAGGGGAGGGAGATGGAGAGTGGAGTGTATGTGTCAGGATCAGTGTGTCTGCGTTTGATCGGCTTGAGCGAGCGGTGTGGAGAAACCGGGAGAGAGGACGAGAAAACGAGGACAAGCAGGATGGTTATGAGGAAATGGTGAGCCGCAAGAAAAAAGGAGGAAACTGCAGTTTTGTTTGGGGGAAATAAGTGAAGAATCATGTTCTGTCTGAAAGGTGAGTGTAGCCGCTCATTGCATGAAAGCTCTGGCACTGACTCGGTGTGAGTGTGGAGTTTTCCCCGGGACTTTTGTGAGACAAAGAAAAGTTAAACTCCATCCCTCCCCTGTTTGGAAAGTAATCTCTCCCACAGCAGCCTCCTCTGCACAATATCCTTCCTTGTGTCTTTTTTTTTTCTTCAGTGAAGGAAACACTCCTGTTAATCATCTCTTCCTTTGTTCTTTCGTTCCGTCTCTGATTAATTAAGGGTCTTTGAATTCAAGCATACTTTATTTCCTGACTGCGGTTTGATTCCCCTCCCTTTCATTTTACTCGTATTATTCTCGACTAAGCAGAGTGTCTCTGCACGCTGCTGGCTGTGATCCTGTTTGCATTCTCGTAACTTTGGTGTGGGTTTCAGGGGCGATGAGCGATGTGTAGAGCTGCTTACACCCGTACGTATCGGTGTGTATTCAGTGTGCACGTTGTTCACAGTAACAGCTGGCAGAGCAGCAGTTGCTGGTCTGCTGTCCTGCAGAGTTGGGGGCCATGTGTTGGCTATTACTTCGCTGACAAGCTGAAATGAGATAAAGGGGAAACTCGCTCGTCTTTTACTGCATTTGACATTGTTTTCTGTTATTAAACACTCATGGAAACTATGCTACAAAGAATAGACACATAATGCTGTTTGGGAGACAACACAATGCTGCTGATAAAGAGGGAAAACCCGCTTCCCTGCCCGTTCCTGTCCTTCCGTAACTTTTAGTCCTGCTGCTTGAGTCATATTCCAGAACATCATGGTGGTGATTTCACCTGTCATGGTTACAGGGATCACATGCAGCTAATGCTGACAACACATGAGCTGTTTTATTATGAAGAATAACATTTTATTGTCTCATTTGACCTAGTTTTAGGTTGCAGTGCCAAACGATACCCAGTCAAAAGCAAGAAAGTTAAGATGTTAAATATATATTTAAAAAAAAGAAACCCTTAGTTTTTGCTTGGTAAATGATCCAATCAGCTGTTATTTCAGAAATGAGGAAATGATCCGTCTTGTTAAACCAGGGTTGTTTGTTCTCTTTCTGTAGCCTGCAGATTAATGGCTTCCAGAAATGAGGTAATATAAAGTGAACACATCAACTATACGTGGCAGTCTCCCAGTTCATCAGCTGTATACAGTAATTTATGTTGTCAGTTACACTGTGAGATTCGAGTCCGGCTTGGAAAATGGAGAGAAACAGATGTTGGGGGAGTTGAGCCGGAGAAGGAATTCAGTTTTTTTTTTCTTTTTTAGATGAAGCCATTTTTTATACACGAGATTGGCAGTTTTTCTCATGTTTTTCTGTGGTCAGCAGTAACTAACCGTACAGCAAGAGGAGGATTAATATTTAATGTTCAGATTGCTGAGTGTTTAAAAGTTGTCACACCAGGATCAGGTTATTGACATGTAGATGCTGCTTCACTTTAATCAGCTACAAGCACGATTCCCAGTTTGGGTTTCTAGCTTCACAAGTGATGACAAACTGACCCAAATACTCAGTATTACATTAAATACCATGATCCGACCAGTAGATTACTCTACATTGGCTGCCAGTTACAGAATGTCCACTAATGTTATGATATTAACCCCCCCTCGCTCAGTCGAGGTTGCCAGCTCTGAGACAGATGTGACATATTTCAGCCCATGTTCTTCCACAGCCAGCTGTGCTGTGTGGCCAGGGTGAATCACCACCACCACCCCTGCAGTAAACCTTAGCGTTGCAGTGCAAGCCATTTGCAGGGCCAGAATTAGGCTCTGTGACTTGGTGTGCATTTTGGTATGTTGCATAAGTTATTTATGCACTTGAGCCCCAGTCAGTAGATGTGGCATGAGCAGGGATTAGTTTGAGCTGGAAATGTCATTCTCACTTAAATTGGAAGTTTCCTGCAGCCTTCCGGGGGTTGGGGATATAGAAAGTTACATGTTGATGAATGTAAGCCTTGATTAGCACTAGCATTAGTTGTGGGCATCTCAGGCTATATCTACTTTTTGATCCTGACTTTTCTGGGGTTTATTTTGCTCTCCTGTGTGCAGTTCACTCATTACAGATGCTTCATATGTTTTTCTTTTATAATGGGCAGCAGTTGTGACATATTCTGATGCTTATTTAACGACCAAATATTCCGTCATCATAGACCGTATGACTCTGCAGTGTTACTCAGATACTTTCAAGCTTTTAACCAAAACTTCATTGAAGTTAGTCATCAGAAAATTCAGCTTTTAAACTGCAATGACTTTATTCTTAATTCCACAGAGGATTTTTTTCAGCCTCAAAAATAAAGTATATTTTGCAAGTGGTCTTTTTTCAGTCTGGGTTTTGAGCTGTTGGCACATGCATGGGTGATGAGCGGAAGGTGGCATTTAATTTAAAAAATCTTTTTTTTTGGTGTAGAATCTGTGTAAACTGAGTTCCAGGTTTCCTACATGCCCCACATGTCAAAGGCATTCAAGCACTTTACTGTAGATTATCACCATTAAAAACTACAAACATGTCAGCAAACAATGATCTCTAGCAGAAAAATAGAGTAATGACCTATTTAAGCTCCTGCACTGTAGTTGTATGTTACTATTTTCATGTTGAAACACATGAAGGTATCATGTGCACTTGTGTTTTCAGTAACAGATTCTTGTCCACTACCTTTATTTCCCAGAATCATTAAACAGCCTACCTTGTGAACTTGCTTGAACTTGTAAGAGGACAGTCCTCCAGTAACATCTCCACCAGTGCTGTGTTTCTTGAGACATTGTGACCTCCTCACCGGAGGCTGACCCACTACCTGTCCCCTGGCCTTCTGGTTAGGAGTGTTGATGGATGTTCTCACACTCAGTGTGGCAGGTGAAGGGGAAAAAGAGGCAGACAGGAGAGAGGTGTTAACATGTAGGCAACAGTTTGTCTGTATTCCTTGAGGGTTAGTTGGCTTGTAAAACATGGCTTGTGAAAGACTTTAGGATATCTGACCTACCTTTTTTAAAGCCAGTTTGGTGACATAGCACTTAACCTAATGTGAAAAACGACAACATGTTGCAACCATGAAGATATTTCTGCTTGTTCCCATCTGCATTTTAATCTAAGTAGATAGAAAAGGATCGTGTGTCAAGAGCTACAATGCAAAGTCAGATTTTAAATGTTATCTAAAACCAACGTCTAGCTGTTTGTTGAGTCACACTTAAAGAAAATGTAGTCAGACCACTCGTGCTGCCTGCTAGACTTTAGCTAGAATTTTTTTAGTTAAAAAGAAAACAGATGTAGCTTGGAGATCAATGGCCTCGTGGGTAGATGGCTTATTGCAGGTTTTGTCAGTGATCGATACATGACTTGGTCGTAAATCAATCATTTTAATATGTAAATGAGCATGGGAGTTTGAGAGGAAGTTCACAATGGGATGTTGACCTCTGTAAACAAGTCGTAGCAGAAGAGATCTTGGGCTTGATAAGTAAACAATAGAGCGTTAAGTTCCAGTGGCCTGTGAATGGGATCTGCCAGGAACCCAGTGAGCTTTCTGTCTTCTGAAAAGAGTTTTCAAAACAATAGCTTTTTGGGGGCAAAGTTTAGAGGTTTGGAAAAATGTAGGACTCAGTAACGGGGTCTTATTGTGTCTTTTTTCTAGTTTGAGACAATAGTAATGCAAAAAAAACGTTCTTAGCAAGCGAGTGTTAATGGGAAGTTGTTTTTTCTTCTTCTTGGGACAATGCTGGAAGTGTTTTGTTGTCCGCAGGGAGTCGGTCATTGTCTTTTCAAACTTCACCCGCAAGTGGATGACTTCCCCAGACAGAAGACTAACTCAGCATGCAGGTGCTCCTCTCACTCCATTCAGACCTTTTGCATCTCCATGGCTACCATTGTCCCCTTCCCAAAGCCTTCCTCTTGTCCAACCCCCCCCCCCCCCCCGCTACAAACACACACATAGAATCTATGTGCAAAAGTTAGTGTACATACACACTTGTGTAATTTATCTATTATTACACACAAACCCTTCCCGTGTGACTTTTACATTGTTCACTAACTAGGTGCGCATGCACACGCACACACACACACACACACACGCTAATAATCAGTGGAATGTGACACACTCACCGCAGTGCATGCCAGGCAATATGCAGCCATCAACTACACACATATATTCGCAAACATCTCTTCTCACGCACATACATGTGCTGTACCTGTTTGTAAAAGGGTTGTAATGATTCTTTGTCACAACTGAAACATCCCCTGTTGTGATGAAGGTCCCATTCACTGTGTTGCTTGTGTTGGCCTGCATGACTTCACACCCCCTGATGTTGTTCTCTCAATGGGCCGGGTGAAACACTCTGTGTCCATGCATGTATGGATTCAGGGCAACAACGGCGTTAAGTGCAGTTTAAGTGCAGCCAGAATCTTTTGGCTTGCCCATTGGGCTACGTGTGTCTACAAACTGTTTTATACGAGCGGCTTTGTGGCTGCGCGCACGCATTCTGTGGTTTGTTCATTATGTTGTGTGTGTGTGTGTGTGTGTGTGTGTTCACAGTGGCTTTGGTTTTTGTAATCAGCTTGCGTGTTGGCTGCCTCATCATGCGCTGGAAATGATAACCATCAGTAATGGCTGTTCTAGCCTCTAGCTATCTGCTGTGGCTTTGGCAGGATCACAGCTACAGTTCCACCAAAGTTGCATAAGATTTGTGCACTGACAGAACTCTCATGAATCAGTCTGCACGTTATTTTTCAGGTTATCTATTAAAAACGTGAAAATAGTAAAAGGTGTCTAATCCAATTTCTGAGATTCAAGTCTTCAAACCACAAATATGTTCAGCAGGTTCTCGCAGAGGGAGAGGCTTCAACCACAGAGTTTGTTTGTTTTTTTTCTGGAAAAAAAAAGGTTTAATAGTTTTGATGATTATAGCTTAGATGTGTTGTGCTGCACAGGTGTAAGCCACCACCAGAGGGAGGCATTTACCTTTGGTGCTATCAATGAATTTCTCCCTTTTTATTTGCCTTACTCTTTTCCATTTAACCCCATTTTTATTCAGTTTACTAGCCCAGATTGTGTTTGAGCTCTCATTCACTTTTGTTACACTTGTTTATTACCCACTCTTCAGTTCAGTGTCACTCCATCTTCCTGTTAATTAATCTGAGCGTCTCAAATAATTTTAACCTACCTCACACTCACAGCCAAGCAGATTAAAGATTATACACACCCTCACCTGGCAGGCAAGTGGCTCGCCGCGTTTATTAATCTGCGATCTGTTTCTTTGTTTTTTATCTTTTAATCTTGTCACTGCCGTCTTTACAGTGAACTGTTTTTCACCGCTATCTAAAAACCCCCAACCTGTGGTCATCTGTAGCTTCCTCTTGAGTTTAAATCCTTTTGCATTTACCAGTTGTCGCCTTCCTCGTGTGTGCATGCTTTATGATGGTTTCAGGTGAATATCTGCTTGGTAACGGCAGTCATGTGGGGCTAAATCTGAGGCAGCAGTTTAAGTGGCCTACATGCATGCGTCTTACGTCTGAGTTTGCGTCATCCGAGTTTAACCTACTGACATGCCAGCACGTCAGGTCTTCCTGAACTTCCACACATTTGTGAAGTTGAGGTGATGTACTTTATTATCTGCAACCTGGTGTCCATCTGTGGTTTGTGTCTGTCACAATCAGAGGCCTGGAGGCTGGATAATCTGGGTTTACAGATTAGAACAGAAATGCCGAGGAAAGAGGAGGGAGGAGGAGGAGTCCAGAGGACATACCGTGTGGATGCCACTGGACAGTCCTGATGCTCTATCTCCTGTAGATCGAAGAAAGAAGGAGGATGCTCTTCGATGCTGAAAGCTTGGCTGAATACCCTTTTGGATGGACTGATTTTTTTTCTAGTCTTTGGACCTCAAATAGTTTCTTGACAATTGGCAGATTGTTTTGCACAATTTGTGGTGATGCTTCTGGGTTTCTGCAAAGGACATATATTGTAGAAGAAAACACGATTTAACCACAGACATTTTCAGTTTCTAAACCTTAGTTTTTGCGTCTTTGGATTATTTAGAAATGTTATTGTGGTCTTATTTTAGGGTCAGAATTGTTTTTTGTTTTTTTTTAAGTTGCCAGCATTTCTTCAAGCCAACCAACAGTCATGTTTTTCAATAGTTTTATTCTGCAATGCTTCTGTGAAATATTTGTTTTGGAGATAAATCTTGTAATCGAACACGGAGCGCAGCTTTCTTTGTCAGGCAAATCAATGTAAGTCAATAGGATCCCCTGAGAGAAAGAGAGGAAAGACAAAAACAGTAGGAGGAGACAGAGGGAGCACTGGCTCCCTTGTGGGATGCAAAAACGTCCATCCTGTCTTTCCAGAAAGAGAGGAGGGGGCCTATTGAGAGTTTGGAATTGAAGGTGGGGGCTCCACACACATACACCCTCCACCCGTCCATCCCAACACTACAAGTGGAGGCTTCAGAGAAGGAGGGTTGTGTAAGACGAAGGAGGAGTAGTTGGGGGGGGGTTTGGGTCCTGGATAGAGCAGGGGAGGGCAGGTGGTGGGGGGTTTTAGGTCTTAGCAGGGGATGATCACATACGTGCACTGCCTCTCCTCGGAGCCGGTGGTCAACTGCTTGCACAGGGGCTGCTATGAGGACTCCCCTGGCCAGAAACGAACTCTGTGCTCCTTCCAGCCCACCAGCAAGATGGGGAACAGCCTCCAGCATTCGGCCGTCCCCAGCCCCAGGCCCGCCAGGCCAGAGGGCTGCCTGCACAAACGTCTGCTCTCTGTGTCAAAAGTCCACCAGAAACAGGACTCGCTCTGGACACCAAAACCGCTGCTTGGATCTGTGGCTAAGGGCTCGCCAGGGAAAAAGCATCCCTCCTCTGATGGCAAAGGTACAGATTAAAGAGAGTCTGCAGTTTTTTTGTTTTGTTTTGTTTTGTTTTTTTAGAGAAAAGAAAAAACAAAAACAACAAATGACTGTTGGTTTGTACTAGAAAGCTGTTCATTTTGTAGTTTCTAAACAAATACTAAATAGATATTTTTAATTATCTAAAAGATATTTGGGTGTATTTCCAAGATGATATGAGTCTTAAATTGAAATCCACTGTGATTACAGTGTCCAGGTAGTAGTTGCTGTTGGCACTACAATGCTGTTTTGCTACTGTAATGATTGTGGTGTTTGACTTGGCTGCAGAACAGGCTCCTGCTTCAGAGTTTAAGTCACCTGAAGTGTTTTTAGGAGATAATGATACGCTGTATATAACAGTGCCAGGGTCACAGCAGATGCAATAGAAGCTTTTTCCACAAAGCCAGGCTTTGTCGCGTCTTGTTAGGGTATTTCCATCCTGCTGTATCAGAGAGATCTGTGCCATCTGGTTTTGCATGTGCATCTCTCTGTGTTTGTGACCTAAAAGACCTTTGACCTTTCATGTATGAGACAGGTTCTCCAGGAAGTAAAATGCTTTGAGTTATCTCTAGTTGCTTGTGTGCATACTTTAAGACTTTCCTACTAACCTTGAGCCTGTACTTACTCATTCACACATATATTTGCATGGATCATTTGGTCCCATGTGCATGGTTGCATCTAGACTATGCTTCACTGTCATTTGGGACAGACATAACTGAAGATGCTCCTCTGGGTGGCCACCCCTGGGAACAAGACACAATAGCTAGCAGCTGGAGGTGATGGGCTAGGCCTTCAGGGAAATGTAAGAGAGCTGACAGTATGAGGGGGTGATGGAAGTGAAACGGACGGGGTTATGAAGGTGACCCACTTTCACCTCAGAACTACATAAAGGAGCCATCAGGGCGGCAGGAAAGAGTGTTAAAAGATAACAAAAAGACTGACCTGTGTCCACATTTCCTAAACTGCAGCTCAGTGGCATCTAATGGATCTATGAATATTGATTGATTGATTGAATCTTTATTTTGAACATGTTGAAAAAGTACAACAAAATAGAATTAAAAGAGACAAATGAACAAAGCAAAACAAAAGGAAAACGAGCAACCACAACTCCAAATAAAGTTCATGTTCAAAAAGGAGCAGGAAGAAGCATAAGCTTATTTAATATAAAACAGAAGAGGCCATTAGGGAAGTAGGCAAGGCAGAGACTTCCTGAGAATCCAACTTTGATAACTTTTATTGTTTTTATTGGCCCATTTTGAGTCTTTCTGTCCATCCACTGGTCTTCCAATTACTCTTTTAAAGTTTTTCTCCATGTATGCACAGCTAAAACTAAACCATTTATTCCAATATGTGTGCATAACAATATGCTTCCACAGGACTGTGGCCCTTCCTCACGCCTGCTTTGACTAACACGCCGTGACAGCTCAAGATGTTGCTGCCGTCGGTACAGTATTGTCCGTGCTCTGTAGGTTGAATCAGCCTGCCCGTCTGTGTTTATGCACGGCTGAACGGATAACCCTCTTACTCACAAATTGGAACTTGGCTAATATGCCTTTTGTGTGTGTGTTTGTGTCTTTGTCCCTGTGTTCTGTGTTGTTGTTCTGTGATATTTTTTTTATTGTTTCCTTTGTTAACACATGATTCTCCAGTTCTTTTTATAAATATAAAGTTTTTTGTGTATATGGCAATCAAAGGGTGATTCCAGCATTTTTTCCCTGCATATGTTTTATAAGGCTTCTCCTCCAACCCTCCCTTTATTTATTTTTTAATTTTTATCAGTTCAGAAGTGGAGCAGGTGTTCAACCGGATGCCCCATAATCCCTTGGTGGGAAGTCAGATTCAACTATCGACCAGTCACTGCCAATGGCTCCCGAGGGAAGAGCACCTGAGGGAAACCATGCTTGTAGAGTAACTGAATGAGGCCAAATGAAATGGATTGACTGCGTTTATAGGGGAAGCTCTGCTGAGAATCAGTTAGGTTAAATATCTTTTTGGCAGTGGGAACTGGAGGGTTGGGTTCATCCTCGTCTTCCTTTATGTGGTACGTTCACACGCATTTCCCATCTTTTAGACGAAGATGAAACCCGTGAGTTTGGAGACACATCTGAATCAAAACATCAAGGAGTTGAGATGAGAAACAGCCCACCCCCCACCTTCACTGCTCTCTGTGCTCAGTGAACCAAAAGACAAAAGCAAAAGAGTGTTTCTCTTCTTGTCATTATTCTCCCCCAATTTTCTAAAACTACCCAAAATGCACCTAATTAGTTCCTAAACTTTAACTGAACCTCAAAAACTCCTGGGTGTGAAGACGACTCTCAGCTTGCAATTTCTAAAAATCTACATGTTTAAGTGTTTCAAATGCTCATTACTATTATCTTCCTGCTTCAACCATTAATCTCTCTTTAACTCTCGACCCCTTGAAAGCCTGCTAAGAGTAACCCTTTAAGCTTTTTTCCCTAAAATAAGCAGCTTCTGTCATGTTTCAGGCCAGCTTGTAGAACAAACTTCCTGATGGTGGTTGTCTCTGCCTATACAGCTACCCGTGGAAAAAACAGTAAACTGTTCACATGGTTGTCAAACCACATGTTTATTGAAATACACTGAGTTGTCAAAAACTTATCATTAAGGGAACAGGAAAGCTCATCAGATTTCACCTATCCATTAATTATGTGTCACTATCACCTGTTTAATACCATTATTTTGCTCACCCTAATGTTAACCTGTAGTGTTAGGTACTTCTAGCACCTCACTTAAAACTTTTTATTTATACCTTTAGGTCACTACTTAGTCTATCCACTATTAATCCTACTGGTAGTTTTTTCCAGGCTTGTAGGTAATGAAATGAACTAAATATACTTGAATAACAAACAAATTGGGATTTATAATAAATCTTATTAAAAGAAGATGGTTTAAAAGCACCTTCTGGATTTCTTGTACTCTTGAGTAGGAATCACTACTTTACTCTTACGCCTCAATGTGGTCTTGTTTGATTCTGGGATTTTTTTGTATTTTGTGACAAAACACAAGTG
>NW_005187459.1:1780938-1873500 GCF_000239375.1 Pundamilia nyererei
ACACACACACACACACACACACACACACACACACACACACACACACACACACACACTAGCAGTTAGGGGGTAGCAGAACAATGGAGTAGAGAGCATGACACACACAGCCTAATGAGATAAAGAAAAGAGGGGGATTTTTTTCTCACTCACTCACTTATGCACACACACACGTGCGCGCACACACACACATGCGCACACACACACACACACACACACACACACATACACACACACTTTTGGGAATTGAGGGTCAGGGGTTGCTTTGGGTCATTCAACTGTAAAAATGGGCTAAGGCTCTGTTTTTCTTTGCAACCCTGTCTATCTCAATCTTCTTCTCCTCCACTTTCCTCTCTTTCATTAATGAAGCCTTTAATGCTGTTTACTGTCTGTGCACAGGGTTGTGTATCTGCATGTTTTCTTTTCCATTTATCCACTTAGAAAATAAATGCTAGAGCATCCCAGCACACATATTTCCTGTTCACATCCCTGGATATGTTTATGCGAGTATGGCATAAAGTAGGTTTAAGTTAATGCAGTGTATCTAACAGATGGAGACCTCTCAGCTTGTTAAAGGCCTAATAGGTAATGGTTTTCCAATGACTGGTTAAACAGGTGCTCTTCCATCATGTGTGACCGAGGGCTCATGAACTAATCACTGACATATATTGAGAGGTGATTCAGTTGTGTGGAAGTTTGTCTGCGTCTTTATCCACAGACTCCTCCCTGCCCAGTTCTTTTTACTCATCCTTTTGTATTTGACGCTTATTTGACACTGGCGGTGGTCTCCAGATGTTACTGTCTCAATTAAGTGTATTTGGATTAGCACTGTTCTTTATTTGCTCGAGCATGGTGGTTGTGTCTGCTCAAATTAACCTCCAAAATCTTTCTTTTATTCACCACACGACCGCTGAGGAAACATAGAAAATGGCTCGGAGTGCAATATAGTTTACAGCAGCCTGGTAACTCTCACAAGAAGACATTTATTATTATCACAGCTGTGTTTTACTTTATTATGTTCCATTAATTATTATTATGTTCCATATTTATTAATGTATTTGTTGACATATACATTAAAAAATACCTTAAATATAAAGATGCACCATTGACCAGCCGGGGGCCAGAATCAGATGATTTCCAGTGCGCTCAGTCCAAACCGGTGACTGGCCTCTTAGCCTCACGTGTGTCCGATTACACGTCGGTCCATTTCATGCATATGTGACGTGCGTATTCATAGACACAGTAACCTGTTGTTAGGAGGACCACTACAAACATTTTCATAGCAACCAAACTAATTAGCAGCTGAAGATGGGCATTTTAAAGAGGCTAACAAAGGGCTCCGAGTCAACCACCAACCAGCAGCCTCGGTATTAGCAAAGAATCAGCAATTAGAGGGAACAAGACAAGTGAAAAAGAGAAAGCTTACTATAAAATCTGTCGGGTAAAGGTGAGTGTATAGCAACTCATTTTCAGTCATTTAAGTGAGAGAAAATCTGCTTACTTATTGCAGTTCAATAATTTTTTTTATTATGAAAACAATATTTTGCTTTGAAGAAATTCAGATTTGCTGTCAGTTTAAGCTCTTTTTAAGCACAAAAATTACAGTTTGTGCATCTCTACTTAAATAAACATAAAATTTAAATGAAGGAATTAAAATGGATGTGTTTTTAAGTCATTCATTGCATTTTATTTTTGTTTGTTTTTTTGACGAAAACAAGGTGTGGGAGAGTTGGTTTTATGCTACAGAACATCATAATTTGTCAAATAAAGCTCACACATGCAAATCACCAAAACTAGAGATCAGTAGTAAACTAGCATGCCTTTTGTGGTCTTCCACACACTCAGGGCTGAGATTAATAGTGCGGCAGGACTTGAAAGCGATGCAGGAGAAGAGAGAGAGAGAAAGAGAGGAGAGGACTGAGTCATGGAGAAGGAGGGATCAGGTGGAAGTGGGCCTCAGAGCCCCATATGTGTAACAACTGAGTTTTACTTAATGGCTTGATTATTACATCAGGACATATTGGCTGGATAATCACTGGGGTCTGTGGGGACATTTATCCTTTCATTGACTAAATGTGTCAAAGCAGAGAAACTGTGGGAGCTGTGACACAGCAGAGGGCTTGGTTAGCTTTAATAGAAAATGTTAAATCTTACTATCATTTACAGGGAATTTAATTTACTTTCAGGACTTTCTTCTTGCTTTTCTTCCTTCCCTTATTCTGTGAACCTACACTTACTGTAGTGGGTTCACTGAAGAAGACAAGACAGCAAGAAGTCTTGTTTCCCTGTTGACGTATGGAGCCTCCTGGTGGTTGTGTCATCTTCTGCACCTGCCCTTGTTGAGATGATACATGCAGATCTTTAGCACTTTGCTTTGTCTTTCTGTCTCTCTCTTCTTCTTCTTTCCTCCTTTTTGCTTCTGCAGTTTAATCGTACACTGACACACTCTCCATATCCATCCTCCTTACAGACAAATGAGTGTTTAGCTGTTTGTGTATATGTTTCTCTCCAGGTTTTAATAAATCCAGTGAGGCAGTCTATGTAAGTCATTGGCAGGCCTTTGATTATTCATGGTGATAAGTTTAAGTTCATTTCAGTCGGGCTTGTGCGTGCGGTAAAACGAAACACATGCTCACTGGCAAATAAATAAGAATCTATTTACAAAACGGCTAAAACTCAATTTGATAGTGAACGCAGAAGTTTTTCTTAACATTCTAAAAATGCCCACAGGTCTTAGAAACAAATGCGATTTGAAGACTTTAATCTGGGCCGTTTGCTTCGGCAACAGCTTTTGCCCTCGTCTTTCTACTCGTGCAGTTCTACAGCGGGCTTGTTGTTAGTAATTGAAAAATCTAATTGAGCCGTAGTGCAGGATAAGTGCGTTTAAGCACCGCTTGGCCGTACAGACCTCGGTCACAGCTCATTTCTTTAATGAGAGCTGCTATTAGCAGGAGCTTTTTTCCACCTCATGCTGATTCGAGTCTGGCTCTCCGAGGTTTCTGGCCCCATTTGCCCTACTGACCAGTCTGCTCCCCCTTCTGTACATGCAGTTACATTCCTGACTACTCTGTTTTTAAAATGCAGCTTGTGTAAAACACAAAAAAGGGCGTATTTGGTTACTATTTACTTCAATATTACTACCACAAAGCGGGACGTAGACTTTTAGTTGTTACCTGTAAGATTTTCCTGCAGCTTGCTGTTGCATTTAAAAACCAATTTAAATGAAAATTTCAGCCTCATGTAAAGATACCAGTGAGCAAAACAAAAGAGAAATCTGGTGACAATAGTCTAACCAGCCTCACGGACCCCTCGCTTCCCCACTGTTCACCCCCAACTCCAATCATCCTTCTTCCTACCTTCTCCACAGCACCAGAACTTATTTGTGTCCCAGTCAGCTGGAGGTTCAATTAAGCCTCTGAGAGCAAAGCCGAGCCTCTGAAAAGCTCATGTCCCCCCAAAGAGACTGATTATAAAAGGAGAGGGAAGAGAGAAAGTGATTTTTAAGAGCCTCTTTAAATCTGTCTTGTTAATGAGTTGTCCTCACCATGGCAACGTCTCCTTTTCAGGGGTTTTTTCCCCTCCATGCCTCATGCATAGAAGGATTAGAGTTGAGACAAAAAAGAGAGAAGAATGTAGGGAACGGGAAGCTACAGCTATTTTCCTTGTTTGTGAAAATACAGGGGAGCTTTTGGCGATAATGTTGTTTGTTTGTAGCAGAAGTTAAATTCCTCTATTGTGGTTACTTTTCCAGAGAAGCGTGCAGTTGCTGCTTTCATTCACCACAAGGTGGCATGATAACACAGCTGCACTAAAGATAAAACAGGCAGCATTTACAGCGATTTCCTCGTTTTCCTAGTTGCTCATCTGCACAGCGTCACTTACACCCAATATAATTGTTAATTTATGAGACTAAATTAAAATATTTGAAGGTTTTATTGCAATTGCCTGAAACACTTTGGATTCAATTATCTGCCTATTAGCCACTGTGCATGTGTTTATCTACAACAAAAAGAGACACATGAGGTGTCACAAGGAATCTAATTTGGAATAATAGCGGTTTTAAATTTTGGGATTATTTGATCAGGGAGCTACACTAGTTTCCCTTGTGGGCCATTAGGAGGGCGCACTCCCTGCAAGAGAGGTCTGCTCTTTCTATTAAAGGCCCCATCCCTCTTTCCATTATTGCTCAGATGGGACAGAAGGGGGAGGGACGGGGAGAGATGGAGGAAAGGAGGGGTTAAATGGATTTGGGGTTGTGCTTTTTCCCAGACTAGGTCTCAGCATAGGATTATCAGTGGAGGAACACAGGCTTAATGCACACATGTGCGCTCACATATAAACTCCTGCATAATTCATGCCCATATATGATCGATAAGTCACATGAAAGCACCAATCGCAGCTTCTCGGTGTGTACAAGTGTTTTACAGATACTGACACACGTCAAATAATGCACGTATAACCCTCCCTGAGTTAGTGCAGTCTTACAACACAGTATGGAAAAAATTACATGCATATGTACAACACAAAAATTATGGTTTTGACCTAAGCGTTGTGTGACTTCAGACCTTCTAGTCAGCTAAGAACATTTTGTGTTTGTAGTGCGCTCTTAATGATTAGCTTGCAGACTGTTGCTGATGTCATACCACAATACTGAGTTTTACAGAAGACATTTGGACATGTCAAGTAGGTGGGACAGAGGTGCGAAAAATGCAATTAATGTTGGCTGAGATCTAGTCAGCTGTTTCAGTTTCAGGGTCCTGGTATTGCGCGTGGTGTAACCCGACTTAAATGCTGGCAGAGGAATTAATGCTGATTGAGAGGTGAAGAAGAGAAACAGTTACAGGTAAAGTCAATTATGTCCCTAACATGTCCCCAATATCTGTTTTGTCAAATAAGATAAAATTATGTCACTTTATTTTTTAATTTTGTTGCAAAATTAGATTTTCAAACATGTCAACGCTATCACTAAAACCTTTCAAAATTTGCAAGTGGTTTTTCAGAAACCACTTGCAAAAGTTAAAGTTACCTAAGGATGAGGGTGCATGCGATGAGCTCACTCTTTATTTATTTAAAGCATAGATATTTGGTGTCCCTGGAATGATGCAGTATCACCACACAAAATATCACAATACTATATCTACCTGCCACACCACTACCATCCATCCAGTCCATCCTTATTCTGCTTATCCATGCCATTATAATTCCACTCATGTAGGAAACAGAATTTTATTTCTAAATTTGAAATCATCTCATTCTCCAGAATTTAAATACACTTGATTTGACTTTCTCTCTGAGGGAACTAACTTTAGTCTGTAGACAGATTTTACTCAACTAAAAGCAATCTGGAGTCTGTAAAACATCCTGGAACAATCCTGCAAAGGCAGATGTTAATTGGATCGATGTTATAGGCCGGATGAGCAGAGCCAAAAGCAGTCATGCGTTTTAAATGTATCTGTTATTAACAGTAATCAATGTCGGCCACCAGAACTTGCATCCGACTTTATAACTAACCCCCCACTTGTGCTAAATCCTCGAGGATGATTGTCTTGCTCACTTCCTTAATTTGTTAGTCAATTGGCTGTGTCTCTAATAGTTGATTGGATGCTTTTGTGTCGCACCCCCCCCACTCCCACTACTTACCCAGACTGACCTAGTCTTACTGTTGATGAGAAATGAGGTGCAATGTGGGAAATGGGTCGAACACCACAGCGTCAATTACTGCTCCAGTTGTGGAGGTGCTGCAGATGAACACATGCAAACATTGTGGCTGATATGGCTTTAGCCCACTTCCCACTGGTCTCCCTGTGTTTTTGCTGATATAACACATGCACACTCTTGATTTTTTTTTTTCCCTCCCTGCAAAACAAGCTAGCCCCAGGTGGCTTGTTGTTTTGTGCCCTTGAGCTACTGGAGGCACTTAACCTAAATTAGCTCAGTCTGTCTCTGTGCCTCTGCGCCTAAATCAGACAAGACCCTCGCCTCAGCAGCATGAGCTGAGTGTGGAGGTCATGATAACAGCCAAAAAAAAGATGTGTGACCAAAGCTCTGAGCCGTATTTTTGCTATTGTGTTGTCTTTGGCTGAATATATTTTAAGAGTGTTGACTTAATATCTTAAACCAGTGAAATACTGATGCTAATGAATCATACTGTTAATGCAAATGATGTCATATTCCAGCTGTGACCTATTGATCGTTAGCAGTTATCCCAGCCTGGCCATCATTCACTCCAGACTTTTTATTGAGTGAGTCATGAAGTAGAAAGTCTGCTATTGTAAAGACAGCCGCACACACTCCCACATACACACACACAGGTTTATATAGATATATAGGACACAGTGGACCCCTACAGCTGCTGCTCCCCACAGTGCACTATATCTGTATTTAATGCCAGATTTATGGCATTTTCTGCGTCAAGTTAATTATGAAATTGGATTAATGATTGTGTGCTGCTATGAAGGTGGAACAACACACACTGACACACACACAGACCATTAAGAGAGACCAGCAGACAGCTCTGGTGTTGAAATGTAGGTCAGGAAACCAGTGCAGCAGCCAACATATTCTCTTCTTTCTGTGCAGGCATCTTTACATGCATGCATGTGTGTATGCTGACATGCTTGAGTGCATATAGCATTCAGGCACATGCACATGTATTGTCTTATGGCTTGTATCTGTAAGAGCAGATGCTTGATTAAAAACAGAAAAAAACCAAACAGTTGAAGGTTATATAGTGATTCAGTGCAGTAAGAGTGATGTCCAGAATGTTAGCTGTCTCAATTCAGTGGTGTGGACCTGCTGTGGGTACACATACCATCCAGCATACTTTAAACCATTATAATAAAAGCAGTTAGACAGACATCTAATACCTCAAACAGACAAAAACCTTACCCACGCTCCTCAAAGACACACCTAGGTTTTGCGGTTATTGATATGGCAGATCCTCAGAGGGCAGTGAAAAGGGCCGGAAGTCAATATGAGTGGCGACAGCATGGCTGGATGGTAATGGGTCCTAATGTAATCGGTGGGCTGTCTTTATGTTACACTACCAATGACTAGAAAGGGAATTCCACTGGGAAATTATTCTTCAATAGCATGTCAGGCGTGTAATACACACCCATGGTCACGATTCTGAGAAGTAACACACATTAAGTTGAATTCTTGAAGGAACAGTATGTATAATTTCGTGGCATCAACCTACTGAACATCTGCCGTCCACCATGGCTTGCTCCACGGAAAAGAACTGATCCTTGGGTGAACATAAACTGTCCAATTCTATATTAAATCTCTGCTCATGGATCCCTCTAAATCCTAAGCACTGGTCCTTTAAGTCAAGGTTATTACTGGTCACCTACCAACTTTTATTCCAGCTCCAAAGCACGAACAATCACAGCGTATCACATGCAAAGCTAGATAGTTGTGAGAAATATAGCCACAGCTTTGTAGACATGCTGACAGTTCTACATGTCTGCAATTCATTTAGTTCACTTCAATTTAATTTTATATATGTAGGTCCAAATCACAACATAAGTCACCTAAAGGCGCTTTTTTAGAGGTTCAATAGTCATCTTCTGGATCTGGGTGACCTTTACCTGGTTAAAGGAGTCTATCCTTTTCATGGCTGTAGTTAAAGCCTGGTCCTGTTCACACAACAGGTTTTGGAGACAATCCGTTTTTTACTTGTTTGGGTATTTCTACAATTATCACTCCTTTCCACTTCTCAGCTGCGGAGCTCTAAACACCAAGTCCAAAGCTTAGGCCTTCACAGTGGTGCGATGAGTTTTTTATTTGCAGTTTTCTATGTTGCGACTTCCTAATGTATTCATCTAACAAGTAAGACTTTAAATAACCCAAATAAATAAATAAATTTATATATATGTTTGACTAAAATGACCTTCTTGAGTCAAACTAACCACCAGGAAACACATCAACATGCACGATTTCCATCATGTCACGGGCCTGTTTTAGCTTTAGTTTATTGTCCCGCTAACTTAAGATGGGGGGGGGGGGTTTCATTAGATTTAAAACTCTGTTGCCAGGGAGGAAACACACGGTTAGCTACAAATTTGCTCTGACGGTGGACATAAAAGTCTCAAATCAACAACAAAACTGTGTTTTAACTCTATTTAAGAGTGAGCTGCTTTTTTGTGTCCAAGCTTGTGTAAAAGTTTCCCTGTTAAAGGAATGTATAAGATTTTTTTAATGGCTGCACACTTCCTTCATTTTGGATTTCTCATTTTGCTGCTATGTCAAAGGTTTCAGAGACTAGATACAAATGCACTTTGCCTGTCCACAAGCTCAAGCAGAGGTATATTTGTGTATCCTCTATCTGTTTTCTCTGTCTTTCTCTTTTATCCTGGCTTGAATTTCAAAGTGGGGGGGTCGGTAGAGAGCGCCGGGTCAGACGCCAAGGGAGAGAAAATTAGACTTGACTGCCAAAAACTGCTGGGCTCTGGTGTATGTTTGTCTGTTTCTTTTCCTTATCGGTCTTCATCTGTTCTCCTGGATTCCACCTGTAGCTTTTCCCTCGGCTCTTATTTTTTTGTTTTTTCCCCCTGTAACTGCTTCCTTTTCTCTCTCCTCTTGCCTCGTTTCCCATCAAATAGCTCCGCTTCTGCCACATCAAAGCACGCTTCAGCTTTTTGCAGATTCAACTTTGCTTTCCACCTCATTCTCTTTCTTCTCAAAGTCTACATGCCTTTTATGCCATCTCCATCAGTATTACAAAGGCATATTTCTGATTGATGCACGTTCCCACACGACTCTGTGTGAGAACAGCTTCATGATGTTTGAACATAAAACAGAAACATGCGTGTGTCACCACATCAACGCTGGCATACGCACACGTGAAACAGAAAACGCCCTTAGACACAAAGGACAAGGTTTTGCATGTGTTTTGGGACGATGTGTGCGAGCTCAGGGCGTTGGTTTGCAGGGTGTCATGAATCACAAAGAAGGAGAAGCCTATAGAAGGAGGCCCCCTCTGCTTTTCATTCAGGAGAATAATCAAACACTCGCACAGATACACACTGCTAACTTGTGCTCACAACGAAGAGAAAACCCCCCCACACAATTTATGTTGCAAGAACCTTGATTTAGAGTAAAATGTCATCCCAGATGCGCTCAGTGAACTTTAAATTCAAACTGCACGCTCTCCTATTTGCATGCTTTAATTGCACCTGTCTAAATCCCCACTTAACAAATGCACTAACATTTTTTTGAGCTACTCCAATTCTTTCAAGTACATTTGTCCCAAATATTTGCAGGATGCCTCTTAAGTGGGTTTATACCCAGCCATCCTGAACAAACACCGCTAATGGGCCAATTGAAAACCTCCAGAAAGAAAAGCCTTGCAGGCACTGACTTTCTCCTGATGGGCCAGGCTGAGTGGCAGTGATTTGAACATTTTGATGGTGATCTTCAGTCGTTTTACTTATTTTGACAACAGTTGTGGGCTGAAGAGAGTTTAAATGTTAAAGAGAGAGATGGAAAACCTTCTGTCAGAGGAGTTGGTCAGATGGGAAGACTAGAAGAGGGATGGCTGGGGGAAAGGACTGTATAGGGAAAGCATGAAGGAGAGGAAGACCGCGGGAGTTTTCGTGTGTACCCCCAGTGTCATAAAACTGCTACGCGAGAATTTATTGAACTGTGTTTGTGTGGGTGAGCGTGCATGCGAACTTTACCCCGTGCCAGAATCATTAGTGCGAGAAAAAACTGTTACTAACTTGTTTACACAGCCTAGTCTGTCCGTCACTTTCAGTGTCTGTATGTGTGTGATGCTTGAGCTGAGAGCTGGTGTTTGTTCAGGAGAAAGTTTGAAGTTTAACATCATTTAACTGCCTTTTTACGAGTGCTGTAGAAGCAGATCTACAGCTAAGCATCAACTCAGCCTATTCCTTGTTTAGGAAACTCGTGAAGTAAAGATTTATGAGGGTGATAAATCAGCTAAAGCGGCACATTTTGTACACAAATATCTCCAGTGCAGCGAAAACAGGTATCAAACCCCCCCGGCCTTCCCACTTGCTCAATCTAAATCTTTGTTGCTGCAAGATTATTCATGTCTTCTTCCGTCTTGGGAAGACCAAAGTAATCAGATTCCCTTTGACCCCCGATTTTATGCTTTCATTCAGAGAGGTGTAAAGATAAAAGTAATGGGGGAGGATGAGAGCAAGCAATGTGTTCCTCTACATGCTATAAATTATAGATTTTCATTCACAAAAAAGTAAATGGGGGTGAAAGAGGAGCATTCGTCTTTTAAGGGTTTTGGTATATTTTCTTGTTTGAGTGATTTAAATTTTCCACTGCTGCTAGCAGGTTTGCAAATTGTGCATTTTCAGATTATTATAAGCAAAAATGTAACATTTTATTTAACATTTTAAAATACTTCCTGTCTAACTTTGGCACAAATCTGGAAAGAAATAAGGAGAGTTTAGTTAGGATGGCACTGATCCAGTGAAGGAGTCAGGATTCAGTGCTACACTTCATTGTTTAAGGCGATATGAGCACTTCGGTCGTCTCTGGGAAATCCTGCTGCCTGTCAAAACGATACGTTGTGCACTTCATCAATGCAAAATGTGCTAAATGTGTTGTTTTCGTATGTTAAAAATTCATATTTCCTGTTTATTTCCACCTTACAGTTCTTCTCATTATTAAGCAAAAGGTGCTCAAGGCTACAGCTCGAACACAGTAGCACAAGATATGAAAGAGGGGAGGAAGAGGGTGGTGTAAAATCAATACAGACTTGATTATATTAGCCACTGTAAAAGCGCTGTTGCCTAAATTAAAAAGGAGGAAAGAAGGGAAAAGAAAATTGGGGAAACTGGGGGCGAGAGAAATGTGACATCAGCAGATCAAGCAGAGTGGAGGGGTTTTAGGTGGTTTGCTTAGCTCTGTCTTCATAGGGCCAATTAGAAAAATAAAAGCTGGGTACTCTCAGATGAAGCTGTGTGTACGTAGATGCTGTTTGATTTTGGGGTTATTTGATCTTTTATATTGAAAAAAGAAGGTGAAGGTGGGTTTGTCTTTTGGGGATTGATCAAATGATTGAATTGGATCTGGAGGGAAATGGGGCTAACCTCAGAAGTCTGGAATAAAAAATAAAAAAAAGTATAATGATCGTGAGAGGGAATGTGCAGCTGCCTCTGCCAGGTTGACGGGGAGCTCCAAATGGGGTGTGAAAACAGGACAAAGAAAACAGGAGTGCGGTGACAAGAGGAAGAGCAGGAGTCCCTCATCAATCTCTCTGTTCAACCTGCCACATTCATCACTGTGTGTGTTAATTAGAACATCTAGCTCTCATCTTCCCCTTTCCAATTTATCCTTTTACTTCCTATCATTAGCTTTTGACATGAGTCATCTGGTTGTATTACAAGAGGAAGTAATTGTTGTCTGTCCGCCGGGAATAATACTAATGAAACACGGGTTTTGATTTTGTATTCAGTGCAAGTAATTGTTGGATGTTGTCGTCAGTTTTTGCATAAATTGGAATAAGTAGGTTAATAATCTCACATTTGTAAATTGGGGTTTTGGCTGGTTCTCAAAGCAAGAAATACCAACAGTTAAATAATGTGAGGATTGCAATTGCAAAGCTACTTTATTAGCTAATTAGGTTTTGATTTGAAATATACTTTTACTTTGGCCTCACGTTTTATCCACCGACTCTGTGTGCTTCCTTTACGTGCTGCTTAGAGTATGAATGGATGAAAGATTAATCTTGTTTGGGCTGGGGTGTTGCAGGGGGCTTCAGTGGGAAGGAGTGGACAGACGTATGGCTGAATTGATATCCCTAATCCTGGAGGTGGCCTAGATTTGAAGACCTCCTTCGGCGGATATAGAGATGGTGACCTATCCGTTATACTGTGCGCGCGCATGTGGGCGTTTGTGTGAGTGACAACAATAGGCTTTTTAATGAGAGATGCTGTGTAGTCTTGTGCATAAATTATCCTAATACTGTACACGTGGCAAGCTGTATGTTTGACACATGGAGAAGAACTTTTAAGATGACACGGTCACCTGTCCTGACACCTTTACTGTGCCAGGATTTTTCCAGTTTTTAAAGTAGGTCAATAATAATGTCTTTAAAGAAGGGGATTTTCATGAGCAGGTCAAACACATGTTAAACTCGTTATATGATATTTAGAGACCTATTGCATGCTTTCAGTTCAGAAGAAATTGTGTGCATATATGCTTCATGCATGCAGAGGAGTGCAGCAACAGTGGATGTTAACAAGCATGAACAAATATGGAGGTTTGGATTAAAGAGGGATGCGACAGCGAGGAGGGAAAAACCTTTTTATCCATAAATTCAAGGATCATTTGCAGTGCCATTCAAGCTCTTGTTGGAGCCCCCTACACGCACCCTCCCTCGCTCTGCTCTTCAGCCATTTGGGCTGAAATTAAATACGGTCGCGAAAGGCGGGGCTGTCCTTCCCATATGGGTGTGTGCATGGGTGTGTGTTTGAATGGCTGGGTGCTGGAGTGTGTGCATGATAGATTGCGAGCAGATTGGACAATGGGAGGATTGTATGAAGTCTGTATTCATGTAGCCCTGATTCACTGCCATACACAGCAGGTTGGGAATGATCAGAGGAGGAAATGTTGATTTAAAGAAAGGCAAAATTGACTTATTAGTAGATGATCACATTTTTGGATTATTGTTTTACAAAGAGATGCAAAATGAGACCAGATGAGCTAAATGTCAGTGCATGAGTGTAATTTACCGTAGGCAATTATATTTTCTGTTTGCATTGCACTTTGTTTGAAGCACCATCCACCTGAGAGTACCTCGTGAAAAGCTCAACATGTTTTTTTTCCCCTCCTGATGATGTGCAAGGTTGTTCTGTGGGGTAACTCGAAGTTTAATTACATGCATAAATATTCTTCTGCAGATGAGTCCCTCACTGAGAGGCTGCGCACCCGTGGAAAGTGTGAAAAAAGAGCTGCGCGAAGAACGATATGAGTATTGATGCACAAACCGAAAAAGCAACACAGTGACTGTACACGCTAATAAAAACTTCTATATTTGAGCAAAGTAGAATGAAAGTGTAGAGCGATAATAAAGAGAGCACTGGAGAATGACTGATAATGAAAAATAAAGGGAAAGGCAGCCAGAACTCCTTGGTAACCAAAGCACAGAGGAACAGAGGGGCCGGTCCTACACCCCTCCTGCTGTGTGTGTGTGTGTGTGTTTGTCTCCGAGGACTGAACTGCCTGAGGGGGGGAGTGGCGGACGATTTGTGTGTGTGTGTTCAGAGAGACAGATAGGGGTAGAGACTTATTGTCAGCCTAGTAGACGCTCACGTACACTCGCAGCCAAGCCGTGAGAATGTGAGCGGAAGAGCACCAGCACGCCTTCATCCCGTCTTCTCTGTTATTCCTTGGATTTTTTTAGTTGTTTTTTAAGCCTCAACAAAGGCACTTATTATTATTATTTTTTTTTTTCTAAGAGGGAGACATATACGCTGATCTGGAAAAATGGTGTTTATCGGGACCTCGTTAAAATCTGTAATTAAGTACTTCAAAAGGAAGGGTAAGACATTTTTTGTTCCATACTGATCATTAATGTGCATTTGAATAATCTCCTTATCAATACTGCATGTGGTTGGTTAGAGATTTTGACTGTTTTAATCATTTTTGACAGGATATGCATTTGTGTCTGAAAATTCCCACGGCGTTCCATTTATTGAAGCGGATTTAGATTTAACAGCTTCATTAAGGATTCTCTGTGTCAAAAGTGTACAAACACCCGCCGTAATGATCTTTCTGATTTGATCGGAACTAATGGTGTCCTGTGGTCAAACTGCTTCCCTGCTGCCTCAGCTAAGCACAAACAAAACCCTCTGTTGCACCCCGTTACCAGGTAACCGCTGGGCCAGGACTTCACAACTGTAGCACCAAATGACCCAACAGCTTGTTTAAAGGTGACAGTGAGAGTTGCCGTTAGTGGATGATGGTAGAATCTCCCCTGCACGTGTGCATTGTCATTTTTTTCCCCACCTCGATTGTCTGTCAGACTTGTATCACATGAGGTTTTGTTGATACTTAGGGTCAGTGGAACTAGCAGTAATTGTGTATTACCTGGAAACTGTTGTAGTTTCTTATTATTGTACTTTGAAAAGCCTGCTGCAACCCTAGTGACACCTGCAGGAAGTTAAACCCACAGCAACCTCATGAGAAGTACTTTTTAAAGTGCCTCTTGTGTACACTAGATTTTGTTTAAGGCGATTAGCTATTATTTTATCAATGGTTTGGTATTAAGCAGATGAGGCTGTAACAAAGACATGATTGATGCAAAGCAAGCTGCTTGTGAAGACTGCGATTTGTGGTTTATTTATAGCCTGTGTGTGTGTGTGTGCTGAGTTAAAGCTGGAGTGATGCGCTTAATCATTAGCTCAGCATTTCTGTAGTCAACAAGTCCTGTGCTACTGTCTTGCACATGCCTGCACTTTGCACCTTAACTGCGCATCATGACAATCCCAATGCTTTTATATGCAGATCAGTGTAGACCTCCTCAGATGGTTGCAGTTATCAGTGTAAACTTTGGATTAAATGTTGTCCACAAAAACTTGTTTGCTGTAGACACACAAACAAAAGATGCTAGTTGCCTTTTTTAATTTTAATTTTATTATTTATTATTCTAGATATCAACAGTCACCTCTGTTTCCTTTTTTCTGACAAATTAAAAATAAAAGTGTTTACAAATTAAAAGTCATGTTTGAAAGTCGATCCATGTGTTTGGAGGTGATCGAGGACTTAGTTTAGGATTAACATAGATCTCTCCAATGGAATTTTATTGCTGTTATTGATCACACAGTTAATTCCACAGCGTGCATGTATGTGCGTGCTCGCGACTGCTAATGTATCTCAAAAGGATTGCTTTATGCAGCCTTTGCATTTTTAGTATTTGCATCGTTTTGCTTTCTGTGTTTGTTAAAGAGCACAGGCAGGGCTGGGATGTCGATGGACAGAGGGATTAGGGGACTTCTGAAAGACTTTCGCGCCGGAGTCCACTATGTATGAGACTGTGTGTGTGTGTGTGCGTGTGTGAGTGTGTGTGTTGAGGAGCTTGGGGTCATTGTGGTATTGAAAGGCCTGATGTGGAGACTGATGCAGAGGGACAATAAATGCTTTGTGTCCTTAGTCCCCATCGCCTTGGTTTGCCTATAGCCTCACTGAGGTCTATTCAAACCCCATGGTCTAAAAGGAGGGTGGGGGAGGGGCTACCTGTGCTTATTGTGTGTGAGAGATCAAGGAAATTTCAAATTGTATTTAGAAAAAAAAAAAAAAAGCAAGCTTGATAAAGCAAGCTGATGTGAGAACAGCTCCCGTTCACGTGCAGCCTGGGGCGTCAGTGACTTGCTCGAAGGCATGTTATAACTTTGAACTGTTGGTGTGACCTTGACTTTTCAATCTGCACTGCCACTCCCTGGTGTGTAAGTATCTGCATGTGGTATCTGCGCGTTTTTGTGCGTCTGGGCCTTGGAGCAGTATGGGACCATCTTGTGGTCAGCAGCTTTGCCTCGTGATGCATTTGACTGTCTGACCAGTGCAAGCACGCTGCAAAACAGCATGACTACAGATAGGCAGATATGCAGTGATTACCACCACATGTATACACCACATCCTTTTCCCCCCCTCTCATTAACTTCCATTAAAATTGATCAATCTGACTGAGATAAAACACTTTTATGCACGGGCGGGTATTCTGACAATCCTGTATGGTGGACTGCTTTTCAGATGAATTGCAAAGATTACGTCATTAAAACCTTCCCACCCCACATGAAGCCTACTCAGCAAAGGCAGAAGCATGACCGTCATGGAAAGTGCAACTTATTTTGTAAACAGATGACAGCATAGTGGATGAAAAACAGCTGAGAAGAACTACATCTGGCATTGATATCAAGTGTCAATTCAGCCTAAACCTGATCGTAACTTTCAAAATAAAATCAAAGTGGAACTTCCTGCTTAAATAAAAGCAAAAAACATGATTTAGAGATTTGTTAGTTGGGCCTTTTGCCACTTGAGTTAAAATGACAGCCTTTGTGTGAACCAGAGCATCAGAAGCATTCAGTAGAGATATAATTAGGTGGAATTGGTCACAACCTGAAGTTGTATGCACTTGGCTTATTTCAACAGTGGAAATAATCCACTTACACCCACTCTGTACTTTTTAAGTGATTAACAGAACAGTGCTTTTGACGTGGTCATTATTGGCATGTATTAGCAGTTATGTATATATAAAAGCAGTTGCAGCGTGTCACACTGTCATTAAGGGCCCATTTGCAGATGTTGCCCCCCCAACACACTTCAGCTCATTTGCACCTGTGAAAGAAACCCTAAAGCAAAACACCCCCAGGCGTTGCCATGAGCCGTCCCCTTCCTCCTGGTTCTCACAAACTTAGCTGTTCTCTCAGGCAGCTGGACATGTTGTGTTTGCAAAGAAAGGGACAAACTCAGAGGTCTTTGCTTACATTTTGTCTCCGTTGATGGAGATAGTTTTACATCCGCGATCACCCACTTTGGCTTGGATACGCTCACTTGGTAAGCTTAAGAATTAGGAAGAGTGTGTGTTTGTTACATTTCGACAGCATTTTTATTCACACAGTGACTTGTGATGGCCTCACGAGCTTCTGTTTCTGGGACTGGACTAGTGGGACAGAAAAGATGTGAACGCTTTATCAGCAGATATGACTGAGAGAAGGGTTTTGGATAATGAAAAGTGCCTCTCCCTGACCTTGTTAATTAATGTGCTTTCAATCTAAACAGTGGTGTGTTTTGTGTAACCTCAAAGCCTCTTTGTTAAAAGTGCCCAGCAATGTGGCCTGTTTGGTATCGGTGTCTTTGTCATATTTTATTTTTTTCGAGGAAGGATTTTTACAGTTAGGTAAGCGGTTTAATGGAATCAGTTGCCAGTAGTTACGAGTTTTTTGAGTTGGTATCGACTGATCAGCGATTCCCTCCAACTTGTCCCAGTAAGCTTCTCCCTCCCCCTCTTGACTTGTGAGGCCTACTGTATGTGTGTGATGTCACAGATAAGTGTCATGTTGATTGAAGGCTGTTAAGTCTGCCACCTTCATGCAAAACACTTAAGCCTCCTTCCCCTTCCTTTTCATCTGCAAATACAATGAAACACTTTGAATAGTCAGTACTTGGGGACATTTTTCCACCACTTCTTTATTACTTTATTCTTTATTTACTTTTTTTTAAGTTGGCCAACAATGCTGCTCTTTGGAAGACTTGCAGGGCCACACATGTTTCGGTTCTTAGTTCATTATTATTTTCGCTGTCCTTCATTTTTATGTCAGATTTCATGGAGAGGTTTTTTTGTTATATCATGCAGAGGGAACTATATCGATCCTTAGTCTGCTTTGTTTATCTCTGCAGCGGTGTCTAACCTGGATGAGGAGAGCAAGTGGACGGTTCACTACACAGCTCCGTGGCACCAGCAGGAGAACGTCTTCCTACCGGGAAGCAGGCCGCCCTGCGTAGAAGACCTCCACCGCCAGGCCAAAGTCAACCTCAAAACTGCCCTGCGAGGTAAAGACAAATCAAAATAGAGCACGTTATACACCACACACTGGAGCGACATATGAAGGAATTAGTTTTAGATGGGATGATAGATAAAATTGCCAAAATGTTAGATATGTAAATAAAATATCTAAGTAAGAAGAAATGTACATGGCATATATTTACACAAATAGCAAAGGGAAAATGCTGAATGTGAGCCAAACCAGTTACAAACTGTTGAATCTCACTCACGGGACTGTTGGTAGGTGGCGTCACTTTTATCGGAGTAAGCTCGTGACACTGGTACATTTGCCTGTAACTCAAAAAAAGATGTCCCGACTTGTGAGTTGTGTTCAACTGACATCGCAGACTTGTTTGTCCCGCTCAGTGGGGGAAGAGGCTCAGGCTTTGCTGACAAACAGAAACTCACAGCAGAGTGACAACTTGTTCAACTGGTCACAACTTTCCCAGGAACAGGAAGTGGGAATACCAGCACCTGTTCCTGGGAAAGCTGCCCCTCAACCATTTCACAGATAACAGTTTAGGGGGAAAAAATCACATATTTCCGAGTTTCTGTGTAGGACTGAGTGTATGACTGTACTACATTTGTTTGCATGCTCACCAGGGCCGGCCTTGTGTGTCAGCTGATTAGACACAGAGATAAAAGGCAGAAAGAGAGATAAACTGGAAAGTGTTTGAAAGCTGATGCTTACTGTTAGTGGGTTAATCACCGGTTCTAATGCACACACCCTGTTTTGTCTTCTGTCTTTTCCAATTTTCAAACCCCTGAACTGTTGCTGCTCTTAAAACACCACCTGGTAGGTGGGATTAATTCAGCCCCCCTCCCTCTCATCCTGTCACCAACCTATCAACCTGACAACACCACGTATCCCCGGGGGTCCTAACGACATGACAACAGGTGTCCAGTGAGCGAGCACCTGTGGTGTCTGTTTAAGCCTCAGTGTGCTTTACAAGCAGAGAACGTTTACTGTTTTAGATTTTATCCTTGTTGGAGAGCGGAGCTTACCAGACTTTCAGCGAGCTTTGACTTTTTTTTTTTCTTTTTTCTTTTAGTACTGTACTTTATATGTGATCTTTTTTTATTTAATGAGCCTTGTGCCATTATCTCACAGGGCAATAATCAATCAGTCTGTGATATAGATTATAGACATCTAATTAGGGGAATGCAAATGTATATTGATAAGTCTTTACGGGCTGATCTTCGCGCTGTACATCTCAGCCAACAGAGGAAACGTATGTTAGTGCAGCCATGTTTCTAACCTGAAACTATTTATTTATATTTTACTGTAAACCCATATTCAGAAACATTTCTAAAGTCCATAGTGACAAAAACTTGCCGATAGGAACTTTCAGTCCATATGGCCATGGGGGACGTCTTCATCATGAGGACAAGCTGTAAAACAGCTAAAAGTCCAACATTTATTTACATTATTTTCCAAAGCCATCCAGTGGGCCAGACGGAGTCTTTGCCAGGCCGATTCAGGCCCCCTGACCTTATATTTGACACTCCTGGTGTAGTGTATATGGCATTCACTTTATAAAAGTTGTTGGGGTTTCATAAGGAATTATATATTATTTTTTCGTAAGGAAGGTAAGGTAGTGTAAAACTCAATAGCAAATAAATCACAAAAGTAAACGTTACGCTCACAACACTAACAGTTTAGAAGTTTTATGTGGAGGTGAAACGAGGATCAGTCCCTGGGTATTGTAATCATATATACTACACAGTGCCACGAGGCTGATTTATTCTTTGCAAAGCCTAATAATCGATATCCAGTCGGATAGAAATGTGCGTCCCCTCTTTGTCCTTCTAAAACTCTCACATGGGCTTCAGCGTGTGTTTAGTGGATTATTGAAAATGTGCCAGCAGGCTGAAATACATTTTTAAAGTTGCATAACACGGTATTGAGTGATAACTGCAGGATCCATTTTGTTTGCCAGTGTTTACGATGAAATGAAAGAAAAATAATGTTTAAATACTTTCCCCCTGCATCCAAAAAAGTCAAGTCATATCATAGTCATGCACCATCATCAGTACCTACTCCAGAATCAACGTCATCAGTTCCCTGCAGCTGTCACAGCTTTACATGTAGCCCTGACAGTTGCACCTTTGTGTTTTTTATCCTCTATTTCAATTTATATCAGCTTCAGATTTGTTACACATTAGTGGTGAAACCAGTGGGACGAATGCAGTCTTTAGGTTTTTTCTTTGTACATCTGTACCTGCATCTAGCCCATTCACATGAAAACAATATAACACCTTTACCTGGCACAAATTAAAGTCCGCAGGTCAAAGGTCAGGGTCACTAAGACCTAATGAAAAACACATTTTTAATAGAAGATTTCCTTCACTGTTAAAAGTATCTGAGAGACTCATCTAGTTTCTGCTTTTCTTTTCATATCACTTACTTATCCCACCCCCACCCCTATCAGTTCTGCCTAGCAACAAGCCACACTTAGCTCATCAGAGCTTATTTATTTCATTTACCGTCCCCAATCATGCAACACCAATCATCTGAGCATCCACTTCCCGTCATCGTCCTCATTATCATTGCTTTCTGAGTCCCATCTTCCACCGTTTCACCGCATCAACTTGTTGTTACAGTATCCACGCACGCAAACCCCATCAGGATCCATTTACTGACAGCATTATACATGCATCAGTGTGCCTCTGTGTGGAGATGGGCTGTAATTAGCAGTGGAAATAAACAGGATGTAAAAGGGATCAGGAGCAGCATGTTTTAGGTGGCGGGCTAACAGTGATGTGAGCACGCCACGCACGCATGTTTAATTCACCAAAAGGAAGTTTGATCCTGCGAAACACACTGAACACACACATTTGAATCGATCAGGATTACATCACAGAGAAAGATGAGATGTCAAAAAAGAAACGCGCTTATTTTAAAGTGCCGTTAATTTTAGGGAGAAGCGTAGAAGTTGGATTTTGTGGTTATTTTAAATAAGGTCGCAACCTCATAGTGTGTTTGATCATTTCATCCTTCATCAGTAAAAGCATGAACAACTCTTGAGGCTTTTTTCTGAGGATGTTTAAGAAGTATGTGAATTTAATTGCCTCCTAAAGACCAAACAAAGGATGCATTAGTAGATATTTGCAGAGGGAGAGGAAGAGGGAGATGATGTGCTAGATTCCCCCCTGAGAGGAAAAGGGGGAGGATGAGAGAGCGAGAGAGAGGGACGCTTCTGCCATCTGTGTGTGACAGACTGAAGCTGATACCCCCCTCCTCTGGTTACACACACGCACACACTTGCCGTCTTATCTCACTTTGACGTACATACATCACAACCTCGTAATGGCAGGTGGTGACGAGAAGAGGTGTGAGGCACGCTTGGCAGAGTCCAGCAGGGAACTTAGCGAAAACACACACACACACACAGCAAATGGTTTATTCGACAGTATACATTTGATAATACAACACTATGTTTATGTCCCATAAATATTTCACACATTCTTCTTATCGTTGTGTTATGGGATGAAAGTTTGAATATTTAATAGCATCTGTTTGGATTATTTGGTAGTATATTCATGGAAATGAGTGAAGCAAATCTTTGTATTGAGTGTATTTAAATAGTGCGAAATAAAATGTTGCTTTCATTATGTGAAAATTGCACCTTTCAGCAGGATCAGAAAGTTCTCATCAAAGGCCACCAAAGCAAATAAGTTTAAGACCTGTTTCTCTGTCTCTTTCTTTGTTCTTCAGAATGTGACAAGTTGAGGAAAGATGGTTTCCGGAGCTCCCAGTACTACTCTCAGGGTCCCACCTTCTCTGACCCCATTCAGTCCACCAGCAGCCTGCAAGATGACGGGGATGATGAAAATGATAAGAAGGTATACATAATCACAGTATGCATGTATACCCACCTAATTTAATGTATGCTTTCAAATGTAGCAGGTACAACAGGCTCTGCATTCTATTTGCATACAGGTGCAGAACACGTGCACAATAATTTAAATGGTGTTAGGCTCCCCTCTAGTGGCTGGAAAAAGAAGTGCTACCAAGTTTCAGTCTTGTCACATTGTGTAGCTTTCGGTCTTTCCATTTTTCTGTCTAATTTCTCAAATAAGGTGAGCGTGATCAGTACTGGGCAAAAGTCTTGAGCCATCCATCATTTCTTTATTTTTTTTCCTAAGGCGCCAGACTTTCTTGTAATTTTTTTGAAGTGGTCTTGAGCAATAGTTTCTGAAGGTTTTTCAAAGGTTTTCTCAGGAAATTGGCTGCTTTTTTACTTGTTTTCATTCCAGCCCAGTCACTCTGACCTGTGAATCATTCACGCATTTAAAAAGACACCAAGCCTGTGTTCACATAACAGAGAACTTTGCTAATACATAAATACATAATTATTTCCAAGTCGTTTGTTGAATCTATGAAAAATATGAAAGATAACACAGAGATAAAGTACTTGGCATATTTCACCATGGTGTGAGGATACTGGAGAAGTAGAAGTGGCAGAAAAAGAGAATTTACAGCAGATGAACAAAATCTGAAAGTCATGTCATGAGCCCAGACCTCAGTATTATTGAAACAGTGTGGGATCATCTTGATATTTTTCCCAGAAAAAATATAACTAAGCAAGGGGTTCCTCTAAACATCTGCAGAGCATTGTAGAAGAAATGCACACTTGTTGACCACAGTTGTGGGGCCTGTGATTTTTCTGATGTCTATAAACACTCCAAGAAAGAAACTAAAGAAGAGAAACAGAAATTTGAGGCAGAAATAAAGACGGGTAGAAAAAAATTGACAAGAAAATGAATCCGAGACAAAAACTATTATTTCTTGCTCTTTTCATCTGACAGACAATTTGTGTGAAGTGAAGCGTAAATGGTCAGAAAGCTGCATATTTCTCATCTCCTCGTTTTTATTTCGAACACACACACAGTGTGATGTGAAGGGCACTCAAAAGGGTTAGTGGGTCTTTCACTGTGTTGTCCCTTGGAGCCCCTCGGTTTCATCCTCGCTTTGACCCCTGACTTCCATGTTGTCTTTCTAAACTGTCGCCTCCCATCTCTTGTTTGTCCTCCTGTTTTCTGCACACTCACCCCATCTCTTCAGCTCAAGCCAATCCCCCTCTGCCCTGCCTTCCTTGCCCCTTCTTCCACTGTTCTGCTGTTTGTCCCCCTCCTGCTCTCTTCCCCATCACTTCCTGTTGTACTGAGACCGCTGAGCCTAACTTTGCCTGACAGCAGCTTCTAAAGAAGAAACAGGGCTCCCGCTTGAGCCACAGCTATGCAAAGTAATAAGCCATGCTTGGAACCAAACTATTGCTGAGATGTTTTTATATACATCCCCTCTCTTCACCTCCCCTTTTTGCTGCCCCCATATTTACCCATCTATCCGTGCATTGTTTGTATGAATGCACTCTCAGTCAGGGGATAGGAAAAGTTTGAGTGATGCAGTAGTAATTGGTGGCAATCATCTGGATTTTGTAACTACCTATAATTACTACAATTTAGAATCATTTGGAAAAAGTGACACAAATGGCACTCACATCAACCTAAAGAACATTGCTGCCATGCTCTGGACTAACAGCTCAACTTCAAGCCTGGACACTGGGGTAAAGCACCGCTGTCTGTTGCTTTCTGCCGTAAATTCACAATCCAGGGCCCTTAACGTGTCAGCACAGTTTACTGCATGAGTGATTCTCTCTCTGTGTCTCTCCCCGCTGTTGCTCTGTAGCTTTTATCCTCCCATCTCCGACTGCTCTGTCAGTTCTCTGTGGCGGGTGTTTATTTGTGTGATTGTGTGTGCATGGTTGACCGTTTCCATTGGATAGGATGTTTACGGGGCCGCAAGCTTCTAAAGGTCACAGCAGTGTAATATATTAAAGTTTGTTCAGCTCATATTGGCACAATCTGTCATTTATGGTTCTGACTAGTAAATCCTATGATATTTATTTCCACTCACCTTTTATACCGTTATATAGACATTTATTCTTAGTAATAACTTTTATGCTTCGATCTGATGCTATTTTTATGTATTGCCTTTCATTGTGTCGCATCATGTTACCTCTTTCCTTGTTTCTTTCCTTTCATCTCTTTCTAGTATTTCTTTCTTCAGCTTTACCCCTCATTAACATGTTATCTTTCTCTCAATCAGTCCACCGCTTCATCGCTGGAGGATGACAAATCTCAGCTCTCCATGAGGTCTCAGACGCCACAGGGCATGGGCGAAGGAGGGGAGGGGTCCGACCCTGACGGACAGGTGGTATGGAACAAGGCTGCCCTCCTCCCCACCCCAGAGGAGAAGATGAGGCGGGCAGCTCAGGCCGTACCCACAGACATAGTTGCCATCAATGTCACAGGTATGTCACATCTCATGACTTCATTCAGTCCGTCTCTCAACTGCTAGCAAGTAGCAACCATTCTTCATCGCCAGGTTGAGAACCAATGTCCCGATCCATCCGTAGCTCCATTTTTGTACAGTTTAATCGGCCTCATTCGTCCCTGGTGTCTCTTATTTTGCATTGCCATCTCACTGACAGGCCTTTTGCTATTAAGGGAAATTTCTGACTTTTTTAGCAGTTTGATTGAGGTATCCGATGATAAAGAGAGTGTCAGCATGCTGACATGTCATGAGAAATTTGCATTTCAGTTTATTCATTTAATTAGTTTTCACTGTTTCTGTTTACAAAAAAGAAAAAAAAGTCACATATTTCCTTTAATCAACCTTCTGTGAATGAGTGATTGCAGAATAATAGAGAACTGTATCCAGTCATCCACAGATGGGGGCAAACTTGCACGTAGCACTCAACCATGTCTTCCTCCTCTATGTTACCTTCACTCCTCTACATCATGCCTCTTGCAGACTGACCTTTGCCTTCCTTTATGCATGCGTGAGCGTGTGTTTATGCCTGAAAGTCCTTTGACAGCTTATGCCAGGGTCAAGGCTTTTCATCGTCTTTGTGTCAGATCACTGGCTGTTTGACAGATGAACACTCGTACACAGCAAATTTGTGTCAACTCAGTTCCCCTGTTAGCGCGCCACATCTTTCAAGGTTTTCCGCCACTCATAGGTACACTTATCTTAAGATTTGTTCATGAGACTCTTTTGGAAGGAGTCCAGCGGTGGGATGGACTCGCAGAACTCTCAGTTCAGCATCAACATCTATATTTTATTGTCACAGTTAATATATCTGCAATCTACAGCCTTTTGACACTAATTAGCATTTAACGTGGTCCCTCGCCACACAAATCAGTGTTGTCACTTCAAATTAGTGGGGAAAAAAGGAGTAAAACACCCACCGAGAGATCAGGGGCTTTGCCACTTTGGGAGGAATTTGTGATCGCAGCTATCCGCCCTTATATCGGTTTCTATTTCCCTGACGCCTGCAGGCTGTCACCAGCTAGTGAGATAGCAGAAAGAGCAGCAGTTCATAGCGACATATCACTCTTTCTTCAGGGAAACCGGACTCAGAGCAAGGAGATTATTGAGAAGCAGTTCATGTTTGCATGAGTACGTGTGTGAGTTTGAAATCACCTTTCATCCCATATCTGTCCTTTCGCATGTTGAGCTTTGTGGTAAGAGCATGTACTTCTCATCTCACACATCTTACATCAATGTATGTTTATACCCCGTAATGGAAGTTTGCATAAAGGCCAGCCAAGGTTTTCTTTGTCAGACCCCTTCCTTTTGTTTTTGATTGGCATCACAACCATTTTCTCTCCGTGGGTTGTAAAAGACACTTTGGCTGGTTGGTGAAAAAGTTCAGTTCACCCAAATAACACAATGCATTTTCTCAATTAGGCTAAACTTTCTCGTGTTGAAGAGGAAGATTCACATGCTTGCTGCACAACATGTTTTTGTGGATCACTCTTATCCCACCACTGAGCATAATCATACTTAACTAGAAAGCGTTAAACCTTTCTATTTGAATCCAGCTTTAGTTCAGAAAAATGCAGACTTTTTTTCAAGTCCAGTTAGTAGTTTGGATACGTTGGATATCCAGACATAAGAACGGTTTTAGGTATTTAATATTTAGCATTTCTCAGGAATTGAATCAGAAGAATCAGAATCAAATAACTTGTTAATCCCAGAGGAAATTTTGTTCACATTTGCTACAAGACAGTAACTAACCAATTAAAGTACGAATTAAATGATATAATATTAATACAAAATATAACATAATGTCTCTAATAAATAAATATGAAAATAAATAAAGTTAAAATTCAGGTGCCTCTCTTATCATATTAACTTGATAAGGGGAATAGATGTTGTAGTCTGTACTTACACTTGTGACGTCTCCTGTCATATTTTGCTATATTCTCATTTATTATTTGTTTAGAACAGTCTCCGGTTCCACACGAGGGGTTTCCAGTATGTGATTTTGCACCTTAATATAAATATAACAGAAATCCTCAAAGACACTCTTGAGTAATATCATCCTTTAAAAAAAAAAAAGCAATGCATTCATCCTCAAGATTTTAGTTTTTATTTATTTTTAAGTTTTTAGAAGCACAAATCAGTTTGAGACTTAAAATAAAAGCAAGGAAAGAAAATGCTGATTTGTAATTTGGTTGAACTGACCTTAATATTTCCTGCCCAGTTGACGTTGCATGTCCAACTTGGAAAAAACAAAAACCCTCCGCATGTCTGTTGAGTTTGTTCCTTCTGACTAACCGACTGCTGTTTGCCTGTTTGTCCGCCTGCCTTGCTCTCGCCCTCCCGGCTACCAGGGGCAGTGTTTGACCGACAGGCGAGCATCCGGCGCTCCCTCATTAACACTGACACCGTGTCCCGCCGGCCCAAGAAGGTCAAACGCAGAAAGACTATATCAGGGCTGCCTGACAACATCAACCTGGAGCTAGGTATGGATCACTGTGGAGCTACATGTTGCCCTCTGCTGTCCACAGACCTGTCCCAACACGCTAGACAAGCATCTCTTCTTCCTTTCTTTACTGCCAGCAACCTTGTTCTCTATAGGTTTATGCTTTTATCACACATAACTGTGTACAGTTAGAAACTTGGCAAGCCCAGGAGGGTCAGACTGACTCATGTGAGCTCACAGTGTTGGATAAAGGATGTGCAGCTGCTACAGCTGATGTCTACATTATCATTTGTCCTCATTCACTCTCCTCCACCCGAGGATCTGCAGCCAAGAACAAGTTATGAAATCATTTTTTGTAGTCCTGTTGTTTTTCTTGTCTTTTTGTTATACTGCTTAAAAAACTTCTAACATAACAGCAGAGTTTGCCAGTTCTGTCATATGGTAGAAGGTAACGTCAGACTTTGCTTCTGATTGGTTGATCATTTGGATCAACTTTCTGAAGTCCTTTTGTCTGTGATGTGTGTATATCTCTGTGTATATCTGTATAGTGTATGCTGGTAGCATAAGATTATTAATAAACTATCTATGAGACAACAAGCCCTGATCTCAGGTCGATAAGCCACCTTCACATGCTCTTTCTGAGCATTATCATCCTGTCCTACATTAGAAATGTAAAGATGCTGAGGTCCCCTCAGAGTTACTCAGCTGAGCCCAGTGTTAAGCGAGTACTAAGCTCACTAATCTGACACCGTGTTCTGCTGACAGCACCACATGGCTAATGTTTATTTACACGTCATTGAGCTTCGGGATGACAGCACCATTTAAGGGAAATGTCATTGCTCTATGCGATAACATCGCCCAGGCTGATAGGAAAAGAGCTTTAAAGTCTGGTTAGTGCCCAGCTGACAACACCCTCTGAATGTCATGATTACTGGGCCGGGATAATTGTCCCAGTGCTCCATCCCTCCCCTCTCCTTGCACCAGAGCTGCCTGCAAAGTAGACCTGCAGCTTAATCTATCGCAGCAGCAACAGCCGAGCTGTCAGTCCAGCTTTTAGCACAGGAGGAGGAGAGTGTATGTGTGGTTCAGAGCGAATGGAGAGAGAGAGAGAGAAGAAAGGACGCAAGAGTGTGTATGTTTTGGAAGACGAGCATCAACAGTAGAAGCCACCACAGATGGGAGACACAGTAGACATCCTCTCTCGTTTTACGACTCAATCTTCAAACTGTTTGTTTATTAGCTGGTATGTTCAGTGTGCATCTTTCTGTTATGTGCATTTTATGTTTGTCCTTGTGCATGACAGGGCTGGCTTGGCATGCACACGTGTCTTCTTGTATGTCTGTGTTCCTATTTGTGTTTTTTTGGGGGGGTTTTCTCTGCCTAATGCTTAACCAGCTGCCTGTCCTGGCACCCAAGGAGACTACTTCATTTTTCTATCTGATGTAGCCAGCGTAGGAGAAGCGTAGTAGCAGAGCCTCTATTCCTTCTCTCTGTCTCTCCTCATATCCTTTTCTCCATAATGAAGAAGACCAGAAGTTATTAACGTAAATCAGGTTACGCCAAATCAAATTAATTAGCTTCCATGTGACCACAGTTTATCTGACATTCCAGCCAGAAGAGCAGAAAGGTTTGTGGCTGAAGAAGTTATAGCAAGGGGGGGGGTGAAGGTGGGGTAGCAGGAAGAGGAATCACATGTTGATATGTTTCTTTTTTCTTTTTCTTTTTTTTTTTGACAACAGCAAAAGGACACGGCGGAGATCTCCGGCCACATTCTATGTTCCTCCCTGGACAGTACTCCACACTTGGCCGTACTGGGAGTGTCAACTCAACTCTCCGACGTTCGGTGACCAGAGACTCGAGCTGTCAGACAGAAGAAGTAAAGATCGTGCCCCCGTCCATGAGAAGAATTCGAGCACAGAGAGGACAGGGAATCGCTGCTCAGATGGCTGGCATATCCGCTTCCTCTTCAACAGGAAGTATATCCATCTCCAGCAGCAACAGCTCTGGAATACTGATGCTGCCGCAGCATTTTAATGGAGACCCGTCGCGTTTTCACAGTCTGCCCCGACAGGGCGCAAGAGTGTCCCTCAGTGCCGATCCCATCTATAGCAGCACGCCCATCAAGTCAGAGGAACATCTGCAGAGGCAAATTGGAAAGCTTCAGGTCGACGATACTGTGGTACACATGAGAAACGCCCCGAGGACAGGAACTTTGCCCAGGCCCAAGTCCCAGGAGTTGAAGGGGACACTGTCCAGTGAGTGGGGCGGGGGTCCGGCATGTGTGGTTTCCCCTCATGCTGCTTATTCCACCTCGTTCATCCCCAATGCCACCATGTCCAGTTCTGCTGAGGTTATTACCCTTAACACCTCGAGCCAGCTCACCCAGTCCCCGGTCTCAGCTTACCCCGCAGCTCGAGCGCTCAGTCTGGCTTCCCCAACTAATGCTGACCCGCTGATCTCTAGTCCAGCAGCCTTCACCCACAGCTCCACCTGCCCTGCCTTGGCCACGTCTACTCCTACTCACACAGCACAGGATAGTGGCCTGAAAGTCAGAGCACCTGCCAGTGAGTCAGGTCACTCTGACAGTAGCACCCACAGCCACAGCACCTTGGCCCCCACTCCACCATCTTGTCTGCCGGAGGAGAACTGGATCTACGACACACCAGAAAACGTGGTGGCTCCACACCGCACTCTGACCTCCAGTTGCTCCACTCCAATCAACCAGCTCTATGGCAGCCTGGATCAGTCCTCTAGGACCACTACTGATTCCAGCTCTCTTTACTCCCAGGACAATGATGGATACTACACCTCTATGCACCTGGACTCAGGCCTGCGCTCGCGCAGTCACGGTAGCGGGCACGGGGTGGCAGCTGGCCGGGCCACCAGACACAGCATGTACGAGTGCCGCGAGATGGCCAATCAGGAGGACTCTGGAAGCCTGTACAGTGACCGCTCGCTATCACGCAGCATCTCCCTACGCAAATCCAAGAAGCCTCCCCTGCCACCAGCTCGCACGGATTCTCTCAGACGCAAGCCAGCTGCAAAAATGCCCCCCGGAGGCGTTAGCGCCATCAACGGTGCTAACAGGGAAAGGGGTACGACACTTAATGAAACTCTAATTGCAAGCTTGCAGCAGAGCCTGCAGATGGGGTTGAGAGGAGGGAAGGGAAAGGGTGCGTCACCATCATCAACCTCTCACAGCCCAAGCAGCGATTATGATGACCCTTGGGTCCTCAGGCCGCGCAGTCACAGCAGCATCAGTGCAGGCAGCTCCGCAGCATCACTAGCAGCTAACGCAAACTGCGGCGGCGTGTCTAGTGTGTACTCTCTATGCCATGTGACACCTGCCCACAGTGACACCAGCAGCTTGCGCTCTGACTACGCCGACTCTTGGGGCTACTACATGGACTACCCTCGTAACAACTCGGACCAGGGGGAGCAGACACCCCCAGCCCATGCCGCAGATAACATGTCAGCCGGCGTTCACCCAGGAGTCTTACAGAATGGAGGAGGGATTCACAAAAGTCAGATCCCTGGAGCTCCAGGTCAGGAGCTCCAGGTGTCGGCGAAGCCCAAAGCTTCCACCTCCTCCCCAGACCGGGTGCATAGACTCACCTCGCCATCTAGTGGCTACTCCAGCCAGTCCAACACTCCCACAGCTGGAACCCCAGTGCCCGCCTTCGCCAGGTCCATGTCTCCCTCGGGCGGTCGGCCAAAACCCAAAGTCCCCGAGAGGAAGTCCTCTCTCCTCTCATCAGTTTCCATGTCCTCCTCTTCTACCTCCCTTTCCTCCAACACTTCAGACTCACTTAAGAGCAACGGTCCTCCTCCTCCACCACCACCACCTCTCCTCTTCTCCTCCTCCTCAACTCCCAACACCCCTCTCAGCCCACCTCCACCCTTCCCTCCCCCTCTACCGCCAAGCTCTAGCACAGCTTCCCTGACTCCTCCACCAGCTCCCCCATTGCCAACCACTCCTCAGGGAGGTTCTCTAAGCCTGAACTCTACTTGCTCCACCTCCCCGGAATTCCCTCCACCTCCATCCCCCGAGATGCTGATTCACCCGAGTTCATCTCCCAATGGGAGCTTCAGTCCCCCTCCTCCTCCACCACCCCCACCTCCTCCTCCTCCTCTGCCGGCTACTGTTACAGCTTCCTCCTCCCCATCTTTTAAGAAGGCACTAAATGAAGCTCCTAAAGAAGCTCCTTCTAACAGTCCCACAAACTCACCTAAGCCCCTCATCACACCATTTGCACTTCAGAGCGTTCAGCTTCGTTCAGTCAAGCGACCAGAGAAGGAGATCACAGATGACAACAAAGCTGAGAAAACAGGGATGGACCTCCTTCAGGGGCTAAAGCCTCTGAGCCTGGATAGCTGTTACTCTCAGGACCATCCCACTGTCTTACCCCTGTTGAACAGCTCTCTGGAAGCGGATTCCCATTATTCCTCACCATCGCCTGTGTCAAAGCTCCTGGAAGAGTTGTCACTGGATGATAGCATCACAGAGGACTCACCGGACATTGCCATCGTAAATGGAAAAGCTGATGATGAGAGTTACACACTTGTGAATGGGAATGAAAAAGAGGAGGCACTAGCATTGCCCAGTCCCGCACAGAGCCACGAAAGCTCTCCCATCAAGCAGAAGGCCCCACCCCCAGCAGTCTCCAAGAAGCCCAAATTTTCCCTTGTCCCACCAGTAAGCCCCCAAACAATAAATAAACTGTTTCCATCTCAGCAGGAAGAGACTAACATCCCCCAAACAGAAGACCAAGTAGATTCTCCGCGAAAACAAACAAAAGAAGAGGTGAAAGAGGGGGACGGTGAGCATCAGGAGGAGAGAGAAGACACTTTAGAGCATTTAGCAGAGCGCAAAGGAGCATTCACTGAAACCCGATACGAGTCTTGTATCACTACATCTGTTAGCAAGGAGACGAGTAATGCCTCTGGGCTTTATACCAACGGAGAGGCTGATGAAGAAGAGGAAGAGGACTGTGATGGGACGAGCAGCACCACAGGGTCCATCAGCTCCAAGGACGACGAGGCAGGTGAGTCTGACTCGTAGTTTACTGAATATGTTTCCACAAAACAAACGCAGAAATGCAGAAACGGAAGCAGAAAGCCTTAATGTACTTATTTGCCAAAATCCTAAGAGGTTAGAAGTGATCCAGCAGACTGAGGGTTGTGCAATGGGTTCCTTTGAGCTGCTGTAAAATTTATTTTGCCCCTAAGCAAGCGAGCTAAACTTGAAGGCAGAAGCTTTTAAAGGTTTGAAAAGTGTGAAAACGAAGCAGGAGCGACGGCTTATCACTGGGACAGCAGCTCTGCAGCCTCGTGCAATCATCCCGCTTACTCTTTATTCTACTCCTCCTTCTATATTCTGTATGCGGAGATCTCTTTTGGCTGCTGTCCCCCTTCTTTTTTTGTCCCCCCCCGCATTGCTGCACACGTACACACACCTCAGCCTCCGCTGTCTACTCGACTCCTCTCCACCATCCATCCTTCTCTTCTGTCCAAATATTCATTTTTGCCCCTCTGCCTTTTCTCTTGCTCTCCCTCTCTCTTTTTGTGTTAATCGCTCAGCCCGTGTTTTTCCTACTCAGCTGTCCTTCTGTCCCACTCCCTCTCTGAGTTAAGGGAAGGGGGGTAAGTATCCCAAAGGAGATGCTTTATGTGGTTGGAGGGACAGGGGGGAGGGGCCCGGTCGTATCGGAGGGGAGGGGAACGGATCTGGTAAGGGGATGAAGGGGAGGATGGGGAGAGCGTAAAGTGAGACTGCCTGCAGCGGCTCAGGCAGTCGAAGCTCAGACGTGAGCGCGGAGGTTAAGAGGAGGAGGAGGGGGGGGAAAAGCTAAACTAGAAGAAATGAAAGAAGAGGAATATCTAGAGAGGGAAGAGAATGTAAGGAGACAGTTGGACATCTCCTCCGTACGACTTCAGATTTCATAGGCGGCCAGGTTAATGCGACAGGATGGATGTAGGAGTGTGTGCTCCCTAAAAGTCTGCTCTCTCCTGACTGTGTTGGATGTAAATTGTATATCCCCCCCTGACCTCAGGTGACGTCTTTGAATCCAGTACGGCCGAGTCGTCTCCAGCCCCGTCAGCAAACGGGGCGTCCGAGAAGAGCATGGTAACCCCGACTCCCACGCGACCCCGAACCACAGAGGACCTCTTCGCCGCCATTCACAGGTACGACGATGCACTCGTCTAATGTCCTTGTCGCCCTGCTCATTTTTAGAGCACCACAGCAACTTATTTTCTCCTCACCCACCTCGGCTCTGGATACATAATTTATTTCCCCGATCTAGTCCTGCTTCCTATTATTCCTACTTTTCTTTCCTCTCCACCTGCCCTCTCTGTCATTCCTGCTTTTCCAACATCCTCATAAACCACAGTGTCACCCTTGATTTGTGTTTTTCAGTCATCACCCACTCTCTGCCCTCCACCTCTCAGTCATAACTTTATCCAGCATTATCCCATACAGAAGAGTACACATCTGTCAGAAAGCCGATCTCTGGCCAGTGAAGGGCTGTGAAGCATGAAGGCAACGGTTAATTTGTATACTAAGTGTTTGTGAGTGTAGTTAGATTACAATTGCTCATTTTTAGCAAGAAAAAAGAAAGAAGGGGGAAAAAAGGCTGTTGCTTCATCCATAATTTACTACTCGACACCCCCTGGTCCTAATCTGGGTTAGAGACCACTGGAGACATTTCTCATTCTCCGTTTCTCCGTCTACACGCCGCTCCGCCGTCTCTGACATATACTGCATACGTGCTCTTGTGACTGAAGGCGGCACAGGCATAAATTTCTCATGCAGCCCGCCAGTTTGGGTTTCGCGGTCACGCGCAGCAGCAGCAGCAGCATTGGGGAGTTCTCTTAAGCGTCCCAGGATTTCATTTTGCTGTATTTATGGTCCCCACGTCACGTGTGCATGTATCATTTATTGCGCTGCCTAATTAAACGTGAATACTGTGTAAGCGTGTGTGCGTTTGTAGTCAAGGCAGCATTTGTTTACCACTCTCCTCCTCCTCCATCTATCGCACCCTCACAGCGTGGGAGATATAGAATAATTTTGCAGATTTGGGAAGTGATGACCGTTTCCCAGCGGTGCTGTTAAAACGAAAGAAGATCCCTCAAACAAAAGAATGAACTAGCGCAAATTCAATCTGCAAAAAGTGCCCTAAACTGTAAATTCAATCGAGAACTGTTCAAGGGTGGAAGCACCGGGTATTAACTGTAACACCCCTGTAATACCACCTGCCCAGTTCTTTTTGTTTTTATTTTCGTTCACCTTCACGTTCCCCCGTCCTTTCTCTCTCACTGTCTGTGAAATCAGAGTAATAAAAGCCTCGAGTTGAAATTCCTTCACAGCAGCGGCCGAAAACACAAGTTCGTTGTGAGAGAAATCCTCCAAACCGAATGTAATCCAGCCAGCAGAAAGAAATCGATCCATTGCAGCCATGCTTATATTGCCTCCTTGTTTACCTCTATAACTGGGATTGGCACCTGCGCTCTCTGTTTGGATGTTTGCCACTGCAAGTTCACAACGGAGCCTTTGAATTCAGGTGTGTTTGAGTGCACGCACGTGGGATTGTGCGTGAGAAAAGTCTTATGTAATGCTGATGGGCTAATGTGGAAAGGGAGCTCACAGCGGATGACGCTAGATGGAGGTTGAATTTAGGGCACAGACATATTTTGCAACGTTAGATTCTCACACAAACCATTTCCATCCCTTCAGTCCTCCCTCGCACTTTTTTGACCTTCACAAAGCGTTGTACATCCCCACAGGTTATTTGCCCTTTAGGGAAGATTTCCCTCCAACGATCTAATCTGAGGATTAAAGAATTTTGTCTCCCTTATCACAGAATGTGTAGTTGTAATTCCGTTAATCATGTTTCTCCTCTCTTCTTCCACTGTGCAGAGAGGGAATGGGTGCAGTGTTTCTAGAGAGGTGCGTAGTGGCAAGTAGCCCCTTTCCTTTAATTAGCGAGCCTTGTTTTCACCACCACCACGCTGATGCTCCCTTGGGATTAGCAGCAGTAATCCCTCGGTGCAACCCGCCACCCCCGGTATCACAGACACAGATTAATAAGGCTGTTTTCGCCTCAAGCCCTAACGCCTCCTAATTCTGCCAGTTGCAGCTTTTATTGCCATGCTTTGGTGCAGGAGTTATCAACACTCAAGGATGAGTGGTGCAGCAGACTACGCTGATACCGACCACAACAACCACCACCCGCCTCCTGCTGAGAGGAGGCCGCCTCGTCCTCATGTGATTAAAACAGCTCTGGGCGCTTTCCTCAGTTTGTTTTGTGCCGCGTCTGAGCTTTCATGCAGCGTTGCAGCTTCTGCAGCTTCTGCTGTAAAACCTCACCGAATTTCTTTTAACCTGAAATGTGTAACTCTTCTTCTTCTGCTCCTTAGCCCTGGTTTGTTTCCGAGATACGCCGCCATGTTTGTTTGCTGGGGGCAGTGCTGACATATGGCAAATTTGGGACAAAGATTTGTGGAACGTGGGCAGCAGAGTTTTAAATGTAATCTTTTTTTTTTAAGCTGCAGCACAAACATCAACAAGAGTGGGCTTACATGTGTGAAATCCCGTGGATGAATAGTTAAATCTGAGCTCATTGCTCCCTGACAACACTGCCCCAGTAACTTAGTCCTGTATTTTGCTCTGTCGAGTCAGCTTTTATTTGCCCTAAAATAATTTGATCAGCCGTGCTTCCGCTCGCTCACTCAGCAGAATTCCTCAAGACTATTTTAAAATCATCTTTTCTTCCACAGGTCAAAGCGCAAGGTCCTGGGTCGCAAGGAGTCCGAGGAAGACAAGACCCGGCCTGGGAGCCACTCGCAATCTCCACCCACCACCCCGACGAGCCTGTCTCCAGGGATGACGTCGTCGTTGCCCCGTCAGTCGGGATCCATCCAGCGCAATCTCCGCAAGTCCTCAACCAGCAGCGACACCTTCAAGGCACTTCTCCTGAAAAAGGGAAGCCGCTCTGAGACCAGTTTCAGGATGTCTGCTGCCGAAATGCTTCGTTCCACTGACCCACGCTCCCAGCGAACGCGCTCCGAATCGGCGCTGGACTCCCCCACTGCTTCTCCCTCCTCACCGATGGCCCTGCACAGCCCGGCCGGTTCCCCGGGCCGGGGTAAGAGGGCAGCTGACGAGCGGGGCCGTTATGATGTCTTTACCCTGTCCTCACCGACTTCGTCGCCCTTTTCAATGGGCGGATTTAAGTACGGGCGCTCTCGGACGCCGCCCTCAGCTGCCAGCAGCAAGTACAACGCCCGCAGCCGAATCCTCAGCAGCCCGATGACAGTAATCTGCGAGCGGGACGGGGAACTGGCTGAGAGCGAGTACGGAGACACGGCAGAAAGTCTGTCTCAGCCAGCAGCTCAGGCTGTCCCTGTGCTCAAAGACTCCAATGGCACTTTATCCGAAGAAAGCAGAAGTTAAAAGAGCAGGAGCCGCCCCTTAGCTTTGGGGAGCTGAACTTATTCGTTGTAACCAGGCAGGGAGCTGGAAGAGGAGCCCAACACAAGGCCCTCTAGAGACACCTTCCTGAGCTCCACCCCCGCCCCTCTGAGGGAGTGGACATGTCTGGTCCTGATGCGGGACCTGGATGCAGCTCCATCACGGACCGGACAGAGCGCAGTCTGAAGCAGAGAAGTGGACCTGCTCCAGCTTTTTAAGACTGCCATGATTCTCATTCTTTCCTTCGTTTGGTGATTCACCTTTTTTTGTTCAAAGAATAGTGTTTCTTTTAGACCTGGTGTTCCTAGTTTTGTTTGCCATTTGTTTGTTTTTTTGTTTTCTTTCTAACTTCATCCCGCAGGAGTCCTTTTAGTTTCACCAAAGGACTAAAAGTTAAGATGGCAAACTTAAGTGAATTGAAGGAATGGAGAAGTCACTGACTGTTCGCTTAACTTTGCTGCTGTGGTGCTACGTAGCTAGGAGAGAGTGGAATGTAAAAGTGTGCGGGAGGCTCGCCTGTTTTCAGTTTCTGCTTTTCCTCTGCTGGCTGTGGGAAGCGTTTGAGAGCACCGTGGCTTGCAAGTGTCGGCTTCAAACAGCCAATCAATACGTGGAACGGGCGCGAGGACGTGGTACAGCAGGTGGCTCCGCGGTACAACTTCACCTACGGTTACCACTCTTTGATCGGTGGTTTTAGTTTGCAGAGCTGGTGTGTTCAGGGGTCCACAGGAAGTGCAGAGGGCTCAGTGCTGCCACCTAGTGACAGGGAACAGTGTGGAAAAATAGTTGGGGGATACGAAGGTTCAACCAAAACATCAAAATTACTCTCTGAAAAGGCTCATAAAAGTTAGTTTGTAGAATTTGCACTGTGCAGAGTTTTTTTTTTCTTGGTGAATTAAAAAAAAAATGTTTTAATAAACCAATTACATCATGTCATGTCACGTGTTTGGAAGTTAAGTAAGAAATGATAACATTAGAGTAAAAGAATATTTTATTATCTTTTAGTGATCGTGTGGGTTACCAAAGAGCTTGAAAAATGAAACGGAGTTGGACGTGACAGCAATCCGATGGTCTGACACCCCCGTGCATACGCTCCGAGAAGATCCACCAGACCCTGTGGGGGCAGATTTCTATATAATTTCTATAATGCTGTTGACCTTTCTGTTTATCCTTTTGCAGTTTTATATGGTTCTATATGTAAATAAATAGAGAATTGAGTTTTAAGTCACACTTGACCTATTTTCAAAGACTTTGTACATTTTTTTTAGAAGCCTCTGTTTGCTGAAAGGGAGTGGTTTCCTTTTTCGTAGATTATTTATTTTCACATAGGAGGGCGTCGGTATGGTTTAACTGGTCAGAGTCAGCTGACGGGTGGTTGAGGCACAGGAAAGAGAGGTCAGGGGTTAACCAGAGAAATCAAAAAGCCACATTTAGCTGGCTGACCCCAGCGAGCCGTTATTCTGTTAAAGACGCATCAAAAAGATAATATCAATTTTAACCAGCCTTTAATCTGAAGTCATGCCACACTGGTGCTCACGGCTGAATAAACGTGGTGACAGTCGTGAGACTTCATAACCTCCTAACAGCCATAACAGCCTGTGTGTTAATCACCTGTGACCAAATAATGTGTCTCCCAGAGCCCACCAGGCTGTGATTGAGCGCTCCTGAAAGCATCTGTGCTTGTGAAAAGACAGAGAGGACAGAAGAAGTAGTGGGAGTGGAGCTGAAGGCAGGCTGCTAACGCTCTCGTGTATGTCTGTGTAATAAAAACAAGGTGATATTTAAAGAACGCATCTCTGTGTCATTTCTGTGTGTGTGTGTGTGTGTGTGTGTGTGTGTGTGTGTGTGTGTGTGTGTGTGTGTGTGTGAGATTCACAGCCATCTGCCTGCTCAACACCCCAAATCACAGCCTCATTAGCGCCGTCGCCATGGCACCCACACTCGTCCGTCATCTGGAAAACTCCCATTATTCACCCTGCTCCTTCTGCAGGGGTCATCACTTATATTCCTTCTGGACATCCTATTAGGACACACTAGGTTAGAGCCTCTCGCGTGACTCCCAGTTAGCGCTGAGCCATCCAGACAGGACGCTGCAACTTCTCAATATTCCTGCATCAACGTCCTGCAGAGAGACACGTATAAATACCATTGCGCCACTGGCCCGTCAGTCTTCTCAGGGGAACAGAAACGCAGACAGTGTCTTAGTATTTTAAATGAAGCCCCGTCACCTCTGATTCAGCAGCCACCTGCCCTCTGACGCAGCGTCCATCTGGCTGCGAGACAGGAATCAATATGAACTCCCCGCAGCTATAATCACACTATTGACACTTCACCGCTTCCCCCCGTCTTTTTACATTCAAGACCACTCAATGGAAAGTGTTTATAAGTCATGGCAAATAAAGCAGGGCTGATCGCAGGGAGGCCAGGAATAGTAACCACATGTGTTTAGGCTGGAGAACAGAGTGCTGCTTCACTTATTAAACATCTAGCTTTTTTGCACTTGATTCCACACAGAAAGACTCCGGTCAGATGGGGGAATCAAACCAGGACCTTCTTGCTGTGAGGCAATAGTGCTAACCACCGTTTTCATGCTAATAATTTTCACATGGATTCAAATCCAGGTTGGGACCTTTCTGTGTGGAGTTGTTGGAGCGTGTTCTCTCCGGTTACTCTGGCTTCATCACAATCCAAAGACGTGCATGTTGGGTAATTTGGTTAGTCTAAACTGACCATAGGTGTGACTGAATGTGTTAGACCTATGTGTGTACCCCCACCTTTCGTCATATGACAGCTGGGATAGACTCCAGCACCTTCTCAAATCTGGATAAGTGAAAGAAAGGTGGATGGACTGATTTGGAGGGCATAAAATTTTACAATGTGAAAGTATTTAAAGATTCCAACAAGAACGCTATTAAAAAAAAAAGCATAATAGTAGAAGAAAGTATTTTAATCAAGCTAAATACTTAGTTTATCCACTTTAACTCATAAGGGCTTAAACCACAGAAGAAAACAGTTTTTGGGGACCCCCTTACAGCAGCTATGTAGACTCCCTTCACCCAAACCTTTCCAATATCCAATCCAATTTAGGTGTTTCTGTCTGAACTGTGTTAAACTCTAGCATTCATTCACCAGTCAGCTGAGCCAAAGTACTATAGTTAATGAATGGCAGGAGTTATATTAATCTCAAAGACAAAGAGTTCTTACATGTGCATTATGAGATATGAATATTACATCCACACAGTTTCTGTTGCGTCCAAACTGAACAGTAAATTTCTCCAGTTAATCTCACCAGAAAATGAAAGTACTTTCACATCATCAGCTCTAGTCTCCGCCAGGCTGGAGGGGAGGAGATAAAATTAAAATACAAAACTGTGGTGTTTAGATTAAAACAGTGAGCCTCATTATACCGATCCCCTCCACAGCATGTTTCGCTTTGCTGAGCGCGGCCAACGAGATCAATATGCGTGTGTGTATGCATGAACAGAGGATAAAAAAAACACATAATTTCTGCTGAGTGTGTGAACATGATATTGGGAACAATTCTGCCACAAATAAAATGAGTGACTCAGCAGACATCGGGCTGAGAGCGACGAGGGCGCGAGAGGAGACGTGAGGTGAGGTGAGGAAGGGCGAAGTGAGCCGCGGCTGACAAACGATCGATACGAGCGCCGAGGACGATCCAGATTTTATCTGTTACTGAACACGTGAAACTGGAATCTGTGACTGAAAAAGCCCAGCAGGAAATACAAATGACAAATACTTAAACGCACATTTATGATCCGAATAATGGTTTAATCATGAGTTATTGATTAGATAAGACAATTTACATTATTTAAACTTTCAAATTTCCCAATATTCTTATCAGTGCATTGCTCGTGCCATCATTCTTCATCCGAGTACTACTATGAGTAATAAACACACACACACACACACACACACACACACACACACACACACACACACACACACACACACACACACACTTAATGATTATATGAAGATATAAAAGAAAAAAGGCACATTTTTATTAGCTCTCTGTCAATATTAAACCAAAAATGGTCAGTCTGAGCAATTGAGCACAAAGCTGGTTAAACACACATTTATATTCATTGACAAAAATGACAGCTTATGAGACGTGTTGCGACGGGCCCAGCCATTCATCACAATGGATGCATATGCAGTCGCAGTGGCAGTAAGTGAGGCCTGAGAGCAGATAAACTGAGATTTACCGACGCTCGGCCGCTTGCCAGGCAGAGTCACCTTCCCAGAGCTGACTGACAACACAAACCTTCTGCTAAACTGTGCAGCTGATCTACAAAGTCAAAATATGTTTAATGCTTAATCCCTTGCACTTGATCCCTCTGGTCATAATGGATTTGATGCGATCCTTTCTTAATGCGACTCAAATCCAAGTACCAGGAGACACATTTTCACAGGCTGAACTCGTGGCGTGTGCAAATATTATACTCCAAAGTTCAGTGAAAACAAATATGAGGCTTCTGCACTTTTAGATGCACTGATAATTTTTGTGTAGATTTATTTATTTTTTTTTTTTTATGGACTGCGAGTCCTCACTATACTGCAAAAAACTATTTTTCCCCCCATTTTGACTGCTGATTCACGTAACTCTAACTGACAAAGCCTCACAGTTGCATCTAATAGCCGTCAGACTGCACTTTTACACACAGCGATGACTGGATTTATCTGTGTTTTAATGTCCATAAAGGCACTAGTATTATTTTAGGACTGACTTAAAAACCCAACTACGAACATTTCCTTTGCTTTCTTTGTTTCCTACACACAGTCCTGTCACATCAATATGCGAGTGTAAACAAGTAGCAGTTAGTTGCCATGTTATTTGAACATTTTTCACAGCAAAGGCTTCGACTTGACGTTGCAGGAAAAAGCAGCTTGTTTGAAATTGTGTTTCATGATTATGGGTTAACTGTTTTCACTAAGTCTTCCAACAAGACCTGCAGGAAAGACTGTATATATATATAAATTCTGGTTTACTTTTGCAATTCTCACATATTCTGAGTGCAGCCAGTGATCCTAAAATAGATATGTTTATGGTGTCAGCATGACTTAAACAGATCTTTGTTGATGGAAACATCTGATGACACGGCAAATCTAAGCAGCGTCGCCTGAGTGACACGTGGCTGCTCTCACCTGCTAGTGTGGGAGTGTAAATGAAAAACAAGAAGCTTCGTGTCCGTCGCACACAGGAAAGGTACACAGTGTGCTCCCACAGTGAGCCAGCCTACACCGCCCCCCCTGGACCCGGCTCACACTGTGAATGTTATCAGTCACATGGGTGCTGTCCCTGCCCTGTCAGGCGCAAACATCTGCTGTGAAAAAGGAGGTTAGCAACATGCACAATCAAAAGCCTAAAATTAGTGCATTTTGAAAATATTCATTAAAAATATATATATATTTTTTTTAATTAAGACGTACTTGTGGGGTTTTCTGTTAACATAAGAAACATTTTCTTGACTACTTGGCTCCACCTGCTGGTTATATTGCTTCACATGGCCGACAGGACCTCTAGTTGTCGTGTAATTAGTCTCCTTATCAAGTTTTTCAGTGAGTAATCAGTAACTTTTAGTGTAAGTAACAAATCTAACTTTTGTTTCTGGTCAAACACAAATGTATCAAATCATCACATTTAAATTCCCTTCACTAACATTTTGATAGGATAGAGTGACCCAGCAACGCTCTACTGCTCCTCTTCGTTCTTGAGGATCCAAACCTCATTCCTGCGGTTGGTCAGTTTGAAAGGGCTGTCGTACCCGGCTACATAGTACGGTTTCTCGATGTATTGGACTCCATCCCTCTTCAGACTTTCCATAAGCTTCAGCAGCTCTTCACGCTTCATGTTATCATTGGAGAAACCACCGTATGTCCTGGAGGAATAGACAAAAGATTTCTTTCTTCTTCTTCTTTTTTTTTAAAGAAAAAAAAAACTAAACCACTCATGGCTGATCACTGTATTTGTTTTGGACTTTCACAAAATAAACAATCCAAAGTCTAACCTGGCGGCTCTGTTTGTACCCTACCTGACATACACCGTCAACTCCTTCCTGTGCTCTATAAACACCTCGGGCTCGTTGGGCTCGGGTGGAGTGGCCTGATGCTCCTCTGGGATGTAGAAGGATACGGTGAACTGAGATTCACACGCAGGGCCGGCCCCGGGTTTCACGTGGCACGTCACGGGGGCCGTCATCTCCACTTTGGCCTCTATAGAACCAGCAAGAAAGGAGGTTCTTTTGTTGAAAAGAAAAAAGAAAAGAAAAAAAAAAAAGAGTAGCCGCACATGCCAAACATCATGATGATGATAAAAGGGCTGAAATATAACCAGCTTGTGTAAGATTTACAGATGTTAAAACGAACTATCAGTCACCAGCTGGTGAATTGAAACCAGCCAGCAACACAAACAATATATATTCTCATAAATATTGCTGCAAACTGCTGAGCAAGGCAAAAGTAAGAGAGGAGGAACTGTTGCAAAGTGCTGAGCAGGAACGAAAGTGCACTTTCTCTGACTTTTCCATCCATTGATGCCTTGGAACCCCAGTTCTCTGTAAATTTATTGTGCAACATTAAAATACTGCCATTGTGACGTGTAGGTTTTGTAACAGATTTGCCACAGCGCCACAAAATAAAACTCGCACAGCCTCAGCAACACAGGCTCAGCTTACCTTGCGTGAAGGTGATAGCAGTAACATGAAACTCACTGTTTTTATTGTTGCCTTGGATGTAGTTGAAGAGTCTACGGAAGCCAGTAGACAAGGCTGCTTCCAGCTGCATCCCGCTCACAGAGGTGCTCACCCACTTAGTGGGCTGGTAGGTGCGGATTTCATAGTCCTGTCCCTGCCACACACAGGCGCACAATGAGGATGACAATTGGTTATTATTGAGCAATTTTTAAAAAAAATCCAAGATTTTGTATACAAAATACCTCGAAACTGTGAAAAAGACAATCCCATTTTTTCTTCAAATGTGTGTTACAACAAAAATATGACTCATTTAGCCACAAATCTAGAAAACTGGAGTTGTGTGAAAAAAATTGCTGTGTGAAAATTTCACACAGCAAACATAACACAATGATTTGCAAAACTCATAAAAGCATATTTTCATTACAATAGAACAGAAAAAATATATATCAAATGCTGAAACTGAGAAAATATAAAACTTTTAAGAAAAACATTGGCTCATTTTGAATTTGATGGCTGCAACATGTTTCAAGGTGGTGTTGGTGGTGTTAAAAAGTAACATCTGGAGGAAAATTTTGCACTAATTAGGTTAACTGTCAGCACATCAGTAACATGACACAGAATAAAAAGGACATCTAAGACTTTAAATATCTCATCATCTACAATACATAATATCAAAAGGCGAGAAAAGGCCCCAAAATCAATTCTGGATTCTTGTGAGGTTTGTGCTCTCGGGCAGCATTGCTTTAAAAACAGGCACGAGTCTGTCATGGAAATCACTGCATGGACTCAGGAGCCCTTCCATAAATCACTGTCTATGAACACGGTTCACTATCCATGAATATACATATGAAACATGATCCAGAAACACTACCTTCTTCTCTGGGCCAACATTCATTTAAAATGCACTAAAGCAAAAAGGAAAATTTCTGTTGTCAGACATTTCTTTTGTCTGCCCCTCCTGTAGTTCCACCCCTGCTGTATATACAGGTTTTAGAATAACACATACAGCTTATCCAGCGTACACAGCTGGCATCCAGATGATGCCAGCTGTATACGTGCTATTATGAAGCTGTGCTATTACAATAGCACAGCTTCATAAAAGAAGAGTCTGGGTGTGAACTGACCTGCCTGCAGTTCACACATTTCACCACTTGAAAATATTTAGCTCGTTATGAAATTAATAATGCAACAAAAAAAGGGCCGTTAATCAGTTACAAATCTTATATCAGACAAGACTTTCTCGAATTGGTCTTTAATCTTGTTTATATTTAGCACAAACATCTGGATGATCTACTGGATAAATTCAGCATCACAAGAACTAAAAAATCAAAAAGTGGAAATATGCATAACGCAGTGCACACACGACACAGGGGTTAATAGTTTAACCAAGTTTACTGTGGTTTCTTCTGCTGTCAACTGAACATCAAGCACTCATTTAATGCACATCACCCTGTTGTCCCGTGACAGTGGGGACAAGCTCAGACCAAAGGTCCAATATTCTGTTTTATGAGCTAAACTGCAGAGCACTTACCTTTTTCTCCTCCGCAGTGAATTTCGGATTCTGCAGACCAGTTGAGAACAACACTTGTCCCACAGCTTTCAGCATGACTGATGATCCAAACCTCCTTTTCCAAGGATAAGACAGAAGCAAACTCAGCTTTCCAGCCGCTGCAAAGTTAAACAATAATGTAAAACCGCGCATCTTAGGTTATTCAACAACTTCCTACAAATGCAATCGCTTTTTTTTTCTTATTTCGGTGGACGTGTAGCTTTTTATCAAAACACAGCAAAATTATTTTTTTTACAGTAAAATAATAACATATAAAGATAGAAAAAGACATAATTACCAGTCAACTCGAGTGTTTGGTAACCGATGTCTGGGCGAACAAGGTGTGTGCTGTTAGGAGCGCTTGTTTTCGTAACATCTCTTCCTGTTACATAAATGCGCATTTTGATTGGCGGACCGATTGTCTTGTCACAATAGGACACGCCCCGAGTAAATACAAGCCTTCTTCTGGAAAGTTCAACTTCAGCCTGAATTTAAACCGGTTTGGCATGAATATGTACACCCTTTCGTTCCAAAAAGGGATTTCCGTGTGTGTTTGTGTGTTATTTAATGTCTAATGTCTTTGCTTATATTAGTATACAGGCTGTGGTCAACAGGCTTTATAAAAGGGTTTATATGTAAAATAAAGAAATGACCTGTTTTGAAAGTATCCTCGTCCTTATTATTATACATACTGTGCTCTACATTGTAATCAGCTCAGTCCTTTCTAGCCACTTACAAAGTTTTTATAGAACTATGTTTTACTTGTTGCAACTTCTGCTTAACATCATGTAGACTTTTTATCATGACAAATCAATTATATATGAAGTCATTTACAACAATTCTTCTACTAGAAATATATAGATTTTTAAACCAGTTACTGAAACTTTGCATCTGTTTGATTATTTCTTTCATAACTCATAAGTTTTCCTGTATACATTTATTTCAGTGCAGGTTTTACATCCAATTTTATTTTAATTTCAGTTTAACAGCAACAATTTTCACATCTACTTTTAGTAATCTATAATAACCTTCTACTCTAATTGGTTGGGATGTATTATTTTGATGTAAGATAATGAAATGATAACGTGCCTGGAAAATTCCAGTGAAATAGGATTTTATTGTGTTCAGAGTTGAAGGTAAAAGAGTAAAAGACAATGTTTCTCTTGTGTAATGTGTAAAAAGCAGCAGAACTGTGAGGACAATTTGCTGTTAATAGAAGTGACTCTCAATCTTATGAGTTGCCAGTGAAACTGAAAGGATTCAGAAAGTTAATGTGGAATAAATGACCCAGAGGATCAGATCTTTTATTATTATGAAGGCACATCCAGAGATACCAGTGGACCATAGTGGAGGAATCTATGGATAGACCTGATAGGCTGAACATCAACCCAGGTCCATTGTGCATTGTCCATTGTGCAAGGAGGAACAGGAGGAGCACTGCTGGAGGCCTGCACAATGACATCCAGCAGGCTACTCACCTGTGTGTTACTGACCAAACTATCAGAAACAGACTCAACAAGGACCAGCATGAGCTTCTGCCATCCTTTAGTGGGGCCAGTGCTCACAGACCAGCACCGTGCAGCTCTTGAGACTCTGCTGAAAAACAGGAGAAGGCAAGTTCTGTGGCAACCACCTGCAAAACCACTGCTTTTCCTTGAGGGTTGACCTGCACTTTTTAATGCCTGTACTTACACAGCAGGTGAAATAGATTCATACTGGTTCATGCTTCCAGAGTGAACAGATTAGTATTCCCAAAGCTTTATTTCTCTTATACTGGGCTCAAATTGGGTTTTACTGAATCTACAATAACAAATTCCCACAGTCTGACCACATTTCTAAAGCTGTGAGCAAAACAACTAAGCTACAAAATGTTGTGTGCACTTGTGTCATTTGGCTGGTATATGAGCACACCCGTTGCCTTCTAACAGCTTAATCCAGCCTTTACTCCAACTACTGTCTCCACCCAATATCACCAGGCAGTTGAACATATATTGTGGGAACAGCATCTCCCATTTATTTACTTATTAATATTTACATCAAAGAGATTGAAAGCTAAATTTACACCAGAAAAATAACTCATTTGCAGCATTAAAAAAAACAAAAACCAGACACACAACTAGAAGATATGGAGGCACAATCTTAAAGAGCAGGTGGGGTACAAACAACCTCAAAGCTAAAGGGGACACCTTCCAAACTTCACTCCCACAGTCTAGATGACAGAGAAGCGTGGAAAGGAGAGAGCTGCTCCATCTCTGAATGCACGTTGAAATGACTGTGAGAACGACTTAAAGGGTGATTTACATGCTACACAGTTTTGCAAGGGAAAGCACCGCGACACTGTTAGTGTAAAGATGAGGCAAACAGACCCGTGTGTTTTCTTTAGAAGACCAGTCATGGTGAGAAGAAAGAATAATTACAGATGTGGATTCACAGTTTGAACTTGTGACCCTATCTATCACTGCTAATGCAGTGTGCACAAAAACAAGAGTGGCATTGAGGAGGAACTGGAGAAACTGAATCTATAGGGCACAGCAAACACCTTTGTCTCCATGTTTTCCTATAAGGCAATGCTACTCATTACAATTCAAAATCAAAGGTCGAGTCAAAGGAAGTGGAAAAGACTGAAAAATAGACTGGTCTGTCAAACATCAGTTTTACGAGGACTTGCCACTGCTAAAAACAGCAGCAAACAACTCCAACCTGATAACAAGATAACATGGAGGTACCTTCCAAAGGGTCATAAAGCAGTTTATTGATATTTAACAAGACAGTAAGCAACAGATTCATAAAAACAATCAGCTGTAAAGTCATTTTAATAACCGTCCTTTGATTGTTAAATGAAATGACGATTAGTGAACTGGATTGTACTCTTTGCCAAGGCTTCACAACCCAGCGCACTCTGTGTACAGTCTGCAGCTGACAAAGCCCTGTGACTGGGAGTCTTTCAGGGCTGGTAATGCTGGTGTATGAAGTACAGCACGTCATTTTTGGACAGTTTCTCAGGGTCCACTCTGGTTTGAGAATCATGAACTATAACCCCATCCACCCAGGCCCAGAAGAGCCGCTCGGAGTGGCACACGCTGCAAGGAAAAGAATTTGTCAATATTTTCCATGAAATAGTGAAACAGCTTAAATGCTGTTTAACACGTTTCCTGTGTTCTATTGTGAATAAAACATGAGCTAATGAGTAGGGCTGTGCAATATGACCAAAATCTAATTTCCCGATAGAAGACATTTATCGTCCTGACAACGATATATATCACAAAAAGTTTACATTTTCAGCTAATTCTGTGAATCTTGGGCAACTCGACTTGCGTGAAGTGTTTTCAGCTGGGTATCGTGTACCTGGCGGCCGTTTCAACTTGAAACGGCCGTAATTTTCTTCGTGAGTATTTATTACACGGCGTGCTTCGGGGAAAAGCCTGTTCTAAGGTTTATTTTTTAGCACTTGACGCTCTTTTTGGCCGCTCATCTGTCACGTGATTCAGTTCATTTTGAAAAATCTCAACAGGATCTTCAGCTTTACTGTGAAAGATTTATGTGGAAAATAAACAAGCGCACGGCGGAGCCACACGATCATTGTTGCTAACGACAATGCATAAAAACAGTCGCTTGTCCTTCCGTAGTGTGGTTATTACTAAATGTGGTTACTAAATATAAGAGAAAGAGAGAACTTTAAGAAATTCTACAGTGACCATCAAAACAATAAAAAAAAAATATTGCCATAAACAGTTTATTTTGCGACACCACAAAACAAACGATAGCGTAAAATGAAACGATTTTTTATCGTCATCCGATATATATCGTTATATCGAACAGCCCTACTTATGAGATCTTAAAATATTTACATTCACTTATTATTTTTATTTTAAAAAGCATACGAACTTTTTCAGATGTGAATCTCTGGAATAAAGAGAGAAATTAAGAGGACGCTACATACTGGAAAGGAGCAGCAGAGTTCGGTGGCATTGCATAGGTCGACTCCTTGGTTGTTTTATTATAAAAGAACTTCATCTTGGAGTTTTTGCTGTACGCCATCGTCCACGGCTCTGAATGGTGGAGGAGAAAAGAAATCCCGCATTTATTTACTTACTAATAAATAAATAAAGACATTTTGCTCGCAGCATTGTTTGTGCTCGCAGTTAAAACAAATCACAACATACAGACCATTGACAGTCTTGATGATGTAGAGGCCCGTGGGAAGGAAGTGTCTGTCATCTCTGCCTGTGTAGGACAGACGCGGGACACCTCCTGAGCTCTTTGTCACTTTCATCTCTAGTCTGGGTGGGGAAGGAAATGACAAGTTTTTCTGACAAGCGCCATAAAAGGAGCCTTGATCTTGAAAAACAGGACAAATCTAAGAAGCTGCAGTAGTAAATATACACGGCAGCTACTCAAAGGGTTCTCTTCCCATACCTGACAAAGATTTTCTCCATTTCTTCCAGCCTGTAAACCTCCTTCACTCTGGGGGGAAAAAAGATGCTTTGTAATCTTTGTAACTTACCAAACTGCAAGTAAGATTTCTGCTCAGCGTTCGATCACAACTACCACAGCAGTACTTGGAAGCAGTATTTCTAAGAATTATAAACCATGTGAGATTGCATAAACTAATATTTAGTTAGTAAGAAAATAAAATTAAAAGAAGGCAGATGGGAGTACCTGATGGGGTTCATGTCTGGTCTGCTGGGTTTAGCCACTGCCTTCACAAACTTGTCAGCCATCTGGATCCTGGAAACATAACAAACATCATTTAGCAGACACAACGAAGATTATCTGAAACGATTACAATATAAAACTGAATATACAGGGAATACATTACTAGTCTTTTTAATGATTTTCTACTTTTTTCTCATACAAAGACCCATTTTTAAGCTAGTGGATAAAAATGTCTCACCGCTGGTTGAAGTGCTGATCTCTTACATCAGTGCCGTTCAGTATTAGCACATCCATTACATGAACTGCGCTGATTCTGCGCTGAGCTTTGCCCTGAGGACCAAAGGGAGAGCGTAACACAGCTCAGAAAGCATCCTACTCAGCTGCACATAAACCGCAATGCAAGTCACGCATTCTGATTGAGGCTAGCTGTAAAAGGTCGATACCTTAAAAAAATGATTAAACAGAAAATTTGAGTCCAAGAGGATCAGAATAATAAGTGATAAGAAAACCTGAGTCTGTCACAGAGTTTTAGTCCATTCTCTCACCTCGCCCTTTAGTTCTTGGACAATCTCTACACTTAGAAGTGTATCTCTTGGCAGCTCCAGCTTGAAATTCTCCATTTTCTTCCAGCGCACAGGCATTTTCCCATCCCAGGTGTAAATCTGAGACTTCTGCAAAAGTCATCGAAAACCAGGTTTGATCAAAGTCACGCAGACGCTAAAGTCTCTGGGGTAGTTACAGTGTTCAATCAAAACAAAGAGCAAACACAACAGAATTTATGACACTGCCTTGGTGGAGGTTTGAGGTCTTGGAGTGCTTCTTGTTATGTTTTGTTTTCCATGTCACACAAACCACATTTTTTCATCCAACTCACCCCCAGTGCTAGAAGAAAGATCTGCTCTCCACCTCCCACAATGCACCTGTAGTCCAAGACATGGCGCAACTTTTCGAGTGTGGTGGAGTTGAGAGGAGTCGGCTTACACTGGAACGACTCCACGTCTGAGCTCTGATATGAAGCAGAAAAAGAGCAGAAAGTGAGACACATTCAGAAGTTTAATGAGCCTATTTATAACACTGTTTCACATGAAAAAATCATTTGTCTTTTAATTATTCATTCGTTTCTACGGTCTGTATGGCAGAGCTCATTTATCAGCGCTGTACAGTACCCAGTAGGATTTGATTTAAACCCAAATTTATTAACTGACCTTAGTCAGCTCATAGAATTTTGACTTTGGGTCTGACGAAGTAGGAGCGACTCTGGCCTTGTCTGGGACCTAAAAATTGACATAAATAAACATAAAGTGCACATAAAAACTTGTCTTTTTTTAAGTCATTCTTCCAAAATTCTCTTTCAGTTTGGTATGTATATCGGCTTCTGTACTCACTCCCCAGAGCTTCAAACACTCCTTCCTGATGTCAGCTTGCCTTGTCTCTGAGAGATTCCTAGAGACAGTGTAACCCAGTCAGTTTCCAGACAAAAACACCATGTCAAACACGTGGTTATAGTGCAGCAAAGATAAATGTTCAACAGTGTTTACTCACGAGTCTACAACAAAAGCGTGGATCTTAGCCAAGGCCTTGATCTGGACTGCACAAAGGCTGAAGAGACAATTAAACACCATCTTTGTCAGTCACTGTGTTTCATGAGCAGTGATTGAAGGCTTTGTGGATTCTGAGTGTTTCTACCTCTCATTGGAGTTGACCATAAACTGGTAGAAGTCAGTGTCATCCTTGATGATATTCAGCGGAACCACCTCTGTAACGTCTCTGTCCGTGTTCCTCAGCTGGTTCAGCTTCAGGTTGACTCTGAACATGTATTCCCTGACTGCGTCTGAGCCGGGTTTCAGGCCACGGCACACAATGTACCTGTGGATGACAATGTGAGAAGAGATCTGTAACCTCACTTACATAAACCCCCTCATAAATCCTACATTGGATCTATAGATCATCCTACTTTCCTTGCAGTGAGCTGAGAGATTTAATCTGCAGCAGTTTAGACTTGCAGCACAATTTACCCTGGCGAGCTATCCCTATGAGCCCATCTTGGTGAATGGGATGCCACAAAAGCTTCTGAAGTGTAGCGTGTAGGTGGCAGAAAATGTAGCTATTTTACAAACACACTCTCATCGTATTCTAACATGTACAAAGACACATTATAACGTGGGCTCACCTCTCAGAGTTTGCAGGCCTGCTGGTGACAGGTTTGAAGAGTGAGATCCTCTCGAAGCAGAGGTAGAGCAGGTACACCAAACCCACGCTGAAGGGAGTGAAGAGGTCAAAAGTCTTACAGACAAAATGCCCACCTAGGGGAGAGAAAGTGAGACTTAAGCTGTGTCCAAAGTCATGGGCTGCATCCTCCTGAGGACCTGTCCTTCGCGGTCTACGTGAGCCGGGTCCTTCGAAGACCGAGAATGCGGCCTCAGGAGGATGCAGCCTACGTTTTGGGACACAACTATAATGTGGGTTATAAACATACTGCACATGCGCACTGTACTGTGACAGGTGGTTAAAGAGAAAGTTTAGGAACACTAGTGAGTGTGTCAATTTACAAGCTTTTAAAGAGACATGCATACCCGTCCTGAGTGTGGAAATTGCAGTGAGGAATTGACAAAGCAGCAGCTGTTTGCTCAGGATCTCCTGGAGGTTCTCTTGGCCTTCCACGGAGAAGCCCTGGGAAAAAACAGAGACCATACTGAAACTGATCCAAACATTAAGCCACAGGAACCTTTTGTGAAGTTGTGAAATCCTACAAATATTAGTCTTACCCCATCTGCCATGAGGAAATGAAGCCCTCTCCTCTCCGTGCTCTCCATGACAAAGTTTCGGAAGGCAGTCACATTTTCAGGCCGAGTGATGTCACCGTCACCCTCCACGCCTCCCTCACCTGGGATGCAGAGAGGTGACGATTTCAGTGAATCATTCATCACTGGAAACACAAAGCCGTTTCTCTTGTCCCCTGGGTGTGACGTGCGGGTTTTGTAAACGTACCATAATAAGGCTCGAACAGCTCGCTCGGTGCTGCATAAAAATCTTCCAGCTTGAAGTCGCAGGGTCCTTTCAGCGTCATGCCAAAGCCCTTGGCATGCCAGCGTCTTCTCCACAGCACATATTCTGAAAAGCCTCCAGGTCCTGCGCACACATCACCAAAGTAAAGAAGCTCGCCCTCGCGGTCCTTCGTCAGAGGTCTCTGCATAATGAGACAGAAGATTTATGTCACCATCTGTTTATATGGAACTTTGTGCTGTGATACAACTAAAAAAGTTCAGTATTAATCAGCTGACCCACTCACCCCTTGGGAATCCTTTGGGTTGGTGAACATATGGTCGAAACAGTAGTCCAAGTTGGCCATTTTCATAGCTGCTCTAAATACACAACGCACATAATACAGCTCATCATTGTCTTTAAACGACTGTCAGGCCATAGAATGCTGTGCAAAATTGTAAAAAATGTAAGAAGCAACCTAAATTAATACTCATAGCAGCAAACTACTATTAAAAAAGGAAACTACTTATATAGTATTGACACTGGCTACTCATCCTGCCTGTGTTTTACTACCGAAAGACTGACCTGTTGAGAAAGATACCGCCTCTAATAGTCTCATAAGGGTTGGAGCGTGTCCGTGCTCTCCTCATCTCCTCGCCCTCCAGGTCATCAAAAATTGACTAAACATCACAGAGGCGCAGTGATTACACAGCTGAGAAATATGTAAACTTGTGTTATCTATGACCCTTCCATCATTTTTTTCCGGTGTACACTTGCCACAATTTAAATACCTTGTGGGAATAAATTTAACAGAAGCAAATACTTGATGTAACTCACTTTGCATCGTAGAAGAGTGTGCAAAAGATCTTCTGTGCAAAACTCAGTCTCATCCTCAATTTTAAGTTTTCTCTGTCCAGAGTGAAAATCAGGAATTATATAAATAGACTGCAAAAGCAACGCATGCATATCTGTAAGTGAGAATCTGAGTTTCTGGTTTTACCGGTCCCTGGATCATCCAGTCTCTAAGCTCATCAGCGTCTGGGATCTCTGTGGTGCATTCTGGGAACCAATCAACCTTCTCAACAGCACTGGGCTGTGCAGACAAACAGGAAAAGAGACAAAACAGAGATCAGGTGACAGTTAATTGATCATTCACATATATTATTTCAAACCTAAAGATTAAAAAACACAAATGCCAAAAAGGACTACTGCCTACCTCGGGTTCATCGCGCCAGTCAACATTAAGTTCTCCCTGGAAACCCTGCAGCGTGAGACCCAGACCTCTTCTCCCTCGCTGAGTAGAAGCCTCCACGATCTCCTTGCGTCCTTGATTAAACTTACCCAAACCCTCGCCCTCTCTGAAGCCCATTTTGGCCTGAAAGTGTAAGAAATAGCAAAAAAACAAGTAAGTTAATAAAACTCTAAGGTCAAATTCTTTGTTGTTTGGAAATATTCTGAAAAGTTGAACCCCCCCCAAAATTTAAAATACATAGAAACTGTCAAACACCTCAGCTTAGAGAGGGTTTTGATACATTACCATGAGCTTCTGTGACACACTGTTGTACATAGCGAACTTGGCGGAGGCCTGCGAGGCGGCGTCATTGTCCTGGGTATCAAAGGATGATGATGATGATGATATGGAGGGCATCGAGAACCCGGGTCTTTGATCCTCCTGGTCACTAAGGGAGTCATTTTGACTAGAGTCTACACACACACACGCACACGCGCACACGCACACACACACGAATTATCCATCAAATGTAACAATCTTAGACCATCTTACGCATCTATAAAATACACTAGGTTAAAATTCTTCTTTGCAATGGCTGACCATATCTTCATTAATATACTTGTAAATGAGCACAGGCTCAATGGGGAGGAAGCACACTTATGATTAGCTCCTCTTACAGGAACAAATCATGCACTCATTTTTCCCATGTAGTTGATATTTTTATGAGATTTTGCTGGCTTGTTGAAACAGAATAATATAATTGAGTTGCTAGTGTGTTGAAAATGTAAATTTTCTAGACTTGCAATTTCCCCCTCCTCCTGCTGAAGACAACACCTGCGGGATCCTGGAGAGGCAGTCAGCTACGCAGTTCTGTTTTACACTCTTGTAGAGATCGTCAAAGGGGTTGCACAGCCAGGAAGCACCTTGTTATCTTGGAGGGGGTATCCCTCATGTTCTTCAGTGATTATAGTGCTTGGTTGCCATTCTAGAAGATGAACTTTTTTCCCAACAAGTCACACTTAAGTCCAATTCCCACTCTATGCCAAGGCGTTCATTCTGCATCCTCAAATACTTGCATGCATGCTTCCTGGTTCCACCTGCAGCAGAGCTTCTCCAAAGCCCAGGTCACAGGCATCAGCCTGAGCAATGAATATCTGCTGTAACTCTTCAGTAGGGGTCTGAAAGGGCTCTTCACACTCCACTCCACACAATCCACTGAACCCTACTGGCCTGGTTCTTCTTTGTCAAGTTATAGAGTGTAGAGAATCTAGGAATGAACTTTGTATACCAACCCACAGGTCCAAGTATCACTTGACTTTAGACATGATGGGATCAACTTTTTCCACTTGAGAAAAGGTAACTCCTTTACTGAGGACAGAACCAGCATTTCCTCCAAACTGCCCTCTGCACCTCTCCAGCCTTTCTTCATATGCTGCCCTTGAGATCCACGTTGTTAGCTTGCGTGTGTTACTGGTGTAGCTTCTCCAGAAGTGGACTGAGACTGAATACGACCCGAGCAAGACCACCTGTGGCCAAATTTGAGCATACAGGGTCTAGCTGAACTAACGCTGGTTTTTCTAACATTTCTGGAGCCTCTGATTACGTTCTTCTAGCCCTGGTGATGTTCCCACACAATGTGGTGCTACTCTCTTGTATTAGATTTAACAGAATAAGAACAGGATATGGCAACTCAGGAATTGCTGCTACTTACGAAAGTCATGGTAAAGTATGTACTTCACGTGCTTGCAGAGTTATACAGTGGGCAAATTCAAACTACATCTATGTACACACACAGTGGGTACTGTCTTCTACATCCCACAGTTCTTCAGGAACGTATTTGGGATACAATGTCCCGTTTATCAGTATGTTTACTAAAAGTGACAGAGAGTGTATCTTGGGAAGTAAATATTACAGGATTTTAAACAGAGCACACTTTTTTGTGTGTTTGATTTTTACCAAGCAGAAGGGTTTAATATAGTCTACTACAGTTTGCTGAACCACCACCTACCCCAAACTTACCCCGTGTTGGTCTGAGAAGGCCAGCATAGCAGTTAACCCTTGGTCCCTTGTGACCAATCAAGTAGGCATCAACCAGGTCAGCAGCCTCCTGAGCAGTCTTTGGGTTGTGTGTTTTGACCCAAGCCTTCACCTTTGGGAACAGCACTTTAAGATACTGCTCAAGGACCATCTTCTCCATAATGTCTTCTTTTGTGCAGGTGTCATAAGCCACCCACTTGCAAAACAAATGCTTCAGACGTGCATATAATTCTTGGGGGGATTCTTTAGCAGGTGTCTTGTAAGATCGGAACCTCTGGCGGTAAGCATTTCTGTTAATCTCATACGTTTTCAGGATAACAGTCTTCAGCAGGTAATAGTCTTTCGTGTATGATGGGTCCATGGCCAGAACAGCGGTTAACGCCTTCCCTGTCAGCAGTGGAATTAGTCGGACAGCCCACTGTTGCCGTGGCCAGTTATAGACCTCTGCCAGTCTTTCAAAGGTGGAAAGGTAATATTCAATGTTGTCCGACTCTTCTAACCTTTGTAACATGGGTTCTCCGGCTGGAACTCGTGTTGGCTGACCGGCTCTGACGTCTTCAAGGTCCATTTGAAGCTGCATGACCTGACGTGACAGTACGCCCAGTTTCTCCTCCTGCTTGGCGGCCTTCTTTTCCTGTCTTTTATCTCTCTCCATTTGAATTTGTATGAATGTCTTATTCGCCTTGGCCAAAGAGGCCAGATTAGGCTCAGCAGACATACTGGAGCTAACTTCAAACTGAAAGTCAGCTTCCCCAGAGTCTGCAGTGGCACCTTCCTCCACATAATCATCTGTATGCTGCTGCTGCTGTGGCAGGGGCTTTTTGAGAGGCATCCTTAGTTTAGAATTTCAGAGCACATATAAAATAAAACTGGTTGGGCAGTTGAAGGCAGGAATGATCTTCGCCTGGTTTAATGATTTAGTTAACAATAGAAACTGAGATACTAGTGTGCTGTTGGCCCACGTATAACCAAAAATCTCTAGTAGGTGCTTCAGTTTTAACTATAGTAAGAAAAGATTGGGTTTGTACCTAAATATAAGACTATTTTCTTTTGTTGTCTTTGTTTGTTTTAATTATCTACCTTGACGGGATAGTCTTGACTCGTCATCTGAACTGCTGTCATCACGATGCCTCTTTGTCCCATGAAGTGATGCAAAAGACACATCGGCTCGTCTCTTCATTACGGCTGAAAAAGAGCCAAGAAGATAACAGTAAAAAAAATAAGAATAACAACATACAGATTATAACACAGAAAACAAAGATATGTGATGGGAATAAAGCAACTGCTACAACTACGATGACTAAAGCACAAGTTCATATCAACTAAAATGCAAAGGCACATGATGCAAACATGTATGAGATGGACTCATATTTTATGAACTCTTTACTAATGGTTTAATTTAGTGACTGATGAATGGATTAAAAAACAAACATTTGGTCAAACAAGCTCTTACAGGACAAAATTAATATTTATACAGGACTTTGCAAAAAGTTTTAAGACACATCCATTTCTTCATATTTTGCTTACGAACAGCCAGACTTTCTTTCCGTTATTTTTAATTGTGGAAACTGGACACAAGGAGGACAAAAAAAAAAGAAATAGCAGACCTAAAAAACTATCTACAGCACATGACATGCCCTGAGAGATGCATCAAGTCCTTCAGTTGACAAATTTCCCACATGTGGGACTAATAAAGGTTATCTTATCTTATCTACTGTTCACTTAAGTCTCATCAGAAATGGTCTCAGTGGAAGGTTGGCTGTCAAGAAGCCATACTTAAAGATGAAAACTTTTGTTTCGAACTGTCGACAGTATGAAGTGCGGTCAGGAGAGAGGTACAACAGTGAGTGTCTACAGCCATCTGTAAGACATGATGGAGGCTTTTCATGTTCTGGGCTGCATTTCAACAAGTGGTGTTGGAGATCTAATCAAAATTAATGTCCTGCCAGAGTCTGATCCACCACGCAATACCATCTCAAACACATCTGACTGGCAAAAGCTTCATTTATTTTTTAGCATGACAATGATCCCAAACGCAATGCTAATTCAGTAAAAGCGCACACTAAAGCACTATCAGTCATGGATTGGACTCCCCAAGGCCCAGACCTCAACATTGCTCAAGCAGTGTGGGATCATCTTGATAAAAAAACAGAACAAAAGGCAGCCAACAACCAAAGAAGAGCCTTGGATGTCCTTCAAAAAAGCCCTGGAGAACTATTCCTGAAGGCTATTTAAAGAAACTACAAGAAAGCTTGCCATGGAGAGTTCAAGGCAATGTTGAGAGTAAAGGTGATCATATTAATTATTCATTTTCTTGAATTTTACAAACTATCGCTGTGCCTTTTAAACTGTATTTCCATTTATGTTCGCAGATGTTTTATCCCATTTTTCTAGCAAAATATAAAGAAATGAGAGACGGCTCAAGACTAGTGGCTTAGTAATTCTCAGTGATTTCACTAAAAAATTAAGAATCTATATCTATATACAAGTTTATCACTTTGATATAGAATAAGTTGATGATTTCATTATCACTTTAATTAAAAAATATTCATCCTCGACAATTTTTGTATTATGGTTAAGATGTCGCTTTAGGCTGTCAAAACAATTTTTAAAAAAAGCTGAGGACAGAAACAAACGTTTGCTGTAACCCTTAAATGTTTTATAAAATATGAATGCTCAATATGAAGACAACAAAAAGAAAGAAACGTTAGTGTTGTGTATTTCCTGTTATGATAGCTGCTATAAGGCACGGCTAAACATCAATTAAGAATATAATAAGCAGGTCAAATTATTTAGTTACATTGAAAATTAGCATAAACAGAACAGAGTTAACGTTACAGGAAACCCGAGGAGTACCTGTTAGCCTGCGTTACCAGGACTGGACATAAAACGTTAAATCTTCAAAGGTGAGAGAGAAAAAAAACTTCAAATATGACCCGTTATCTACTGCTTTCGCTGCAGGTGTCTTGCAGACTGACCCATGTCGATTTAAAAAGTATATTTGGTCAGCTAACGTGAACAGACTTGGCAGGTCTACTGGGTGTTTTCGGTGAGTTCAGCTGAAACGAAACTGCGCAGCCACAGCAGCTTTGGTCGGTAGCTAGCTCCGTTAGCCGGCTCGTTTTTACCAGCTCGGAGGAAAAACTTCACTCCTCTGTTGTAACACAGCATCGACAGAACGTAACATCCGTATATGCTTCGGGCTTTCCCAGTTACAGTTTATTTATATGGAGAATTTGTAGTGACTATACGGTTTCGAAGTTTACATTAGCCCGCGTTGTTTTTGGAGCCTTCGTGGGTCCTTCTTTACCTGAGGACGCGCAATAATGATGCGTAAAGACGTCTTCTTCTTCTTCTTCTTCTGAGGCAGACAGACTAGACTGGAGTGTTGCTGCCCTCTCCTGTTTGTTTTTTGTTTAAAATTTTATTTCTCTTAACAATTAAACATATTTTAAAGACTTTCTGACAAATAATCTGAGTATGTTAGCAAAAAAAAAAAAAAAAAGAAAAATAAATGCTACTATTATTATTATTTTTTTAGATCTTAGTGCTATATGATGGACAAAAAATGCCCTGAATTATTTTCTTAATGACCTTACATATGCTTCTTTTGTAACTGAAAAAGGCCTGTTTTTTGCATGTTATATTTGTGTTTGTTAAATTAAAAAATAAAAAAAAACCACACACACATTTTGACGCTTCCTCGTCTGATCTCATTTATTGGCCATATATCACTGTTTCTCAGGAGTCACTCTCACGCTTGCTAGGGACTTGTTTACCCAGTTCAACCCACTCCTAAGCCCATAATGTCTAATAATCTTTATGTACTTCTCAGGTTCTCAGGTACCCACCTAAAACTAGCCTCACAACTTTCCTGAATAACAGATTATTGATAGACTTTATATGGATTTCTCTTACAGTGGTTCAGTCTGCTGCAGAATCATATGACTCGCTTGTGTGTCTGCTTATACTAAGGTCAACATCCTGGCTTTAGGCAGCTTGAAGTCGCATTCAAGGAATCTGTATTTATCCGTGCCTAATAATAGCGAAGGCAAATTTACATAAAACTTAAAATGCACTGTTTTTGAGTGATTAAGTGATTAGAGGTTCCTTTAATCACGCTTGCATGTCTATAAGATTGAGCTAATCTGTTCCTGGCATGTGACTCAAGACATCCTGATCTGTTCTCCCTTCAAGACAAATATTAGTATCTTGTATACTTTCCTGTGAGAAAGAAAGGCACTCAGGAACAAGTGAACATAACCTTTGTGGCTCCAGACAGTCTGCACACAGAGTGAAAATAATTTTTCTTCCACAGGCTAAATTTATATTCCCTTTGGTGTACTTTTAAAATCCGAGCACCGAGCAAAGCACTGTGGATAGTGGAGAGTTATTCCACATTCTTCATTCTGTGATGCAGCTTGTCAGTCACATGCTACCACCGAGTCTGTGAAATCCTTCTTGGAAGCAACTGTCAAATCCTCACTTTCGTGACACCAAACACATAACCAGAGTCCTGCTTCCTTACAGTTTTTATTTTCCAATTTTTGAACTGCAGGACAATAACACTGTCACCTTTATTACATAGCAGGCCTGACTCCTACTGAGCAGTGAAGATGGCTTTTTCCATAGTAAGGCATGTTTATTGCTAGAACACAAATCTATTGATTCTGCCTCACCCCATCAGCTGGAAAGTAGCAGCCAGGCATTGCTAATTAAATGCACTTAATTAATTGATCATCAGCAAGTGTCAACACCTCTATAAAAGCAGATGTTTGGTAGTTTGCTGGTCTGGACCATTCAGGCACGTGTCCCACCAAATTCACCCCAAGGTTAGACCATGCAATGCTCAGAGAACCTGCAAAAACCCCAAGAGCTACATCTCAAACTCTACAGGCCTCAGTTTGCATGTTAAATGTTAAAGTTCAGTCAGAAAAAGACTGAACAAGTATGGTTAGTTTGGAAGGGTGAAGAAAAATAAAACAGTAGCGCACATTATTATTCTTTACATGCCTATTTATAGTTACTTACCTAAACAGAAACTTTAGTTTTAGTTGTGAAAGTGTCCAGTGTCCCAGCTCAAATTTTGGGGAATAAAAACATGAATTCAGTTTGTTTTTTGACAAAATTTAAACATAGTTTAAGGAGGCTTTTAGGGAGACTTAAAACTGATTTGCTGTCTTATTTTTATGGCTGGTCGTATATAAATTTGTTAAGCACTGTATTCTACCAAAGGGTGGAAACAGACATGTTTTTAAAAATATAATATATTGTTATTTAGAAATATTTTGAATAATATGTTCTCATTCAGAAACTGATGTTTCTGTGTGCAAAATGTTTCCGCATCCTTGACAGAGCAGATTTCCATTGATAAACAAAATGCTTTCAATGGGTAGCAGATCTAGACTGCAGACATCCCATGCTGCTTTGTCGTCGGTTGATTGAACGTTTCGGTGGCCACTGGACTTGGAACACCGCTCACAAGTATGATAATAATTCACTGCACCTCCAATAGCTCTGCTAATCCATCAGTGACACAAATGCACAACCGCATGAAGACACAAGCACCGTCCAAAACCATGTGACCAGCTTACGCAATCAGGTCAAGGGTTTATATACTACCTACAGAGGCTGGACTCCTTCAGGGGAGATCATCACTGTGCAGGTGTGTGTCTGAGTGAGTGAGTGGGTGAGGTGTGTTTGCGTGTGTGTTTTTGGACACGGGGGAGAGTTGCTGTTGCCTCCACACTCAGGCTGGGGAAGAGAACCGAGGGCAAAGAGTCACATAACACTAAGAAGCAGAGGGATAACCAGTGAAACAGTTGCCTGGCTGAACATCCTGAGGGAAACTCGCAGAGGGGTTTTGTGGTCTCACCTGTGAAGCATCAGCGAGAACAACAACAACAACAATGTTTTTCCGCATCCCTCGGCTGACCCCTGGATATATTAGATACCTCCAGGTACGTAAGATGCTTTGAGGTAATTTTCTTCTTTGGGTAGACATCAGGGGACATCTGCAGTGGCACAAACAGTGGAGGCAGCGTCTCCAACAACAAACAACTGTTGAGCTCTGGAGCCGAGGCCCTACAAATTTAACTGTGCTTCAGTAAAAGAAAAACAAAAGGCTGTAGATTTTAAACGAAACCACGACAAATTTCACCTCAGTAATATTTCTTTTTGCAAAGAATGTTCCATAACATAGGTAAAAATGAGGTTTCTGTTATTGCATTACACTGGCCACCACCACAAATCCTTTTTGAAAATGATTCCACTAAGTCATCGCTGTGCTCAAAATGCCAGGTTTAGTGTGTGTCATGGTCGGATTGAGGATAGAGGATTAGAGCAGCCTGTCTTAAATGGATTTGAGTCAGAGATTCCTTCGCTTCCTGGGGTCAGGTTAATGCCCTCTAATTAGATCTCTAGAAGCATGGCATGCGACCCTGGAGGGTATATGGGACTGTATTGGTTTTAGAAACCTCCAGTATGGTTTGTGTCTGTTTTAAAAATGATTATTACTGTGTCTCAGTTCATCCCAGCTTATGTTCAGGAGCTTAACTCGTACTCCGGTAAAACAGGATTGTGATTTGTGTAAACAGAACTTCATTTTTATGAGCAATATAACAAAAGGCTGTACTCCTTTGCTAACTATTTATAACTTTATCTCCTAAATAAGGAGAATATTCATGTTTTTAGCTCTGTGTAAGTCAATTTTTCAGACATCTAAAAATAGATTTAAATAAAAAACTGTTCATAATATAACGCTCAATCTCTCCATTTATAAAATAAAATAAATACATTTGGAGACTCCTAGTTTTCACTGGATAGTGCCTGGCACACCAGTGTTGAGCTCAGAAAGTAACTGAATCTATGTCTGACTTTAGGGCATGTGTTGGATTGGCACTAAATTCTGAGACCCCTCCAAAACCCCCCACAGAGGACTGAAACACCAGCATCAGCTGTATGGGGTGCTTGAACAAATACTTAATATTCACAAAAGTGGAGATTCTAGCGCGGCTGTTCCCTTATGGTAAGACGATTGCTGGGCTGAAGCAGGTGTGCGACCAGGGCCACCTGTTCACTGATTCAACCGCAGCCAGAGCCAGGAGGATCACCAGGAGGATCATCCCTGGCGATGATGGTGGTGCCCGGTGGTGGAGGTTGTCGCAGCTGCTGAGTGGTGGTGGTGACCCCTGCTCTCTCTTTCAGACCCAGGCAGCCCAGACTGTGGTGCAGAGCCGGGAGGGCCCTGCTACGCCGCGCATGGCTTTCCTGCTGGGTCTCGTGGGTATCGGCATGTCCGGCTACAGCTCACGCCAGCTCACGCTCCACTACAAGCCCTCAAATCACCTCTTTAGATGAAATGGATGGAGAACACACAGACTTTTCTTTTTTCTTTTGGGAAATACGCTTATTAAATGTGGACTCCAGCAAGTTTGTTTTTGTAGTTAAGAAACGGTCTAACACCTCTAAACCTCACAGTGATTTATACACTTTCCAGTTTCGTGAGGTTTAGGGATGTTGATGAATTTTGTTTCCTGGCTCAAAATTCACAATAAGCAGAAACAAGTGAAAATGATGGGATAAATAATAAATAAGGCTATTTCCCAAAAACTCAAACTGTCGATTGAAGGGATGTTACCACATTGTATGTTTCTGTTCTGTATTTTTTCTTATGTGCATCCCTACTAATTATTCCCTTCATGTGGTTAAAGTTCAATATTTCATTTGTTATAATGTTGTGGTATTTGAGTTGACAAGATTGTTGCCTTAAGGCTCAGATAGTGCAGTTAAAAAGCAGAAAAACATATTTTAAAAAATCCCTCTTACTTCAAGTACCGTGCATTTTTTTTTTCAACCTATATGCAGTAACACAGAGGCAGCTTTTGATGTTTCTGCTGAACGTTGTTGATGCTGCACTCGAGCCACAGTCCCAGCCCATGTTTGGTGCCTTACTGTGGGAGTATTCAGTCAGAGCTGGCCTTTGAAACAGATTCACAGGCTAAAGCACTTAGCAAAATGCATCAGCGGTCTTCAAAGACACTAAATACAGCTTAGCCAAGCCTAAAGAAATCTCTTCCAAAATCCTCAATCTTTTAATCATTCCTTTCTTTATCTGTGAGATTTTGGCAAACTCTGTGATGTAACACAGAGATCCCAGCTCCCTCTTCTTTCTGGAGGAGGAAAGCCAGCGTTGTGATGTCTTGGCCTGTTTGTGCTTCTTGGATTTCTTGTGTAACAGAGAGATCAAATTAGAAGCATATTTAAATCAGGGTAACTGAAGTCTGCTTTCACTCTCAATTCTTGTCAAGAGTCGACAGCGTGGGTTTCTGATATCTTTTTCCGCTCTATCAAAATGCCAGAGAAGTGAAGAAAATCTGCCTGCTCACAGTCGGCTGCTCAGAAGAGCACAAAGAAAAATGCTTTAACAGAAACATAAGAAATGTGAAGCCTTTGAGATGCGAGCAATGCTGTTTTGCACTTTTTCGTTGTGTGTACATATTTTGTATATAATCGTGTACATATTGCATGCTGAATGAGATTAGTAGCCAATGACGTGGCGTGCTACCAGCCTGTGATGTGAACTGGACTGGGGGACGTCTGGCTGGATTGACACACAGCACTGCTGTGTTGGTGTCAGGCATAGGAACCAGGACAGCCACCCTGGGTACCACCTGGACAGCCATGTGAATCCACCCGGATCTCTCCCATTTGCACCCCACTGTGAATCAAAGTGAATGTAGATGAATGACCACTACGGTCTCTTAACATAGGTAGACTCCTTTTCTGGGAGTGGGGGCGGGTGTCTTCTGTGCACAGTAAATTTCAATGGAAAAAACACTTTGACAGCATATGAATGTATCGCCTACAGGGAATAAAACTGAGCAGTTAAACTGTAATTGTGAAGATGACTGTGTCATAATCACCTGGCTAAAGCAGTTTAGCGTGAACAGGTCACAGAGGAGGTGCAGTTATGCTGCAATCCCTCAAAGATCTTCTGTCTTGTTTTAGATAAGCTTATACATAAAGGTGAGAGGCTTCTGAAATAGAGATATAGATGCGCTTTGCAGTTCAAGAAGTGTGATTTTTTATGTCTGTTAACCGCATGGCAAAGATTCAAATCTCCGTAGGGTGATTTTAAATAATATGCTGTTGTTATGCTTTATTATTGCTGAAGCTTTACTCGTTTAGCTTTCTTGTTAGTGTTTGTGGACTAATGGCATAAAATGTCTCAAATACTGCTGATTATCTGAGTTTGTAATTAGAACTGTGTATGTTTAAGCCCATCATCATATCCTTTATTTATTTAGCTAGGTCCTTTTGATGTTACAAAAGGCCAGAGGAGATTATTTGCATGCCACCAGAGTGCTTCTGTGTAATTATTATTTTTATTTTTTAATTTATAAGTAGTAAAACTGAGCTGTGCTGTCATGGATCGTTAAGGTTTACCTGAAGCATTCTAAATACACAACTAAGCACCTCTGAAAATGCATTATTTTGTACTGTTCAGTGTATTCGTGTGTGCTAATAAATCAGTAGAACTCAACACAAGGTCTTTTTTGTGTATCCTGCAAATTTCAAAGTCCTGATCTGAAGAAAAACAACTTTCTGCTATGTAAATGAAAAGAAGGTAATGCTTTATGTGCTCACTAGATGTCAGCATAACTGTTTTTAGCCATTTTCTCAGGAGGCAACAAGTGCACAACCTGGACAATATGCGAGGAAAGGAAATGACCCATCATTTACACAAGCTGAGGGAACATTATCAGCAAAACAAATATTTGAAGGAATACTGGTATTTCATAAATTTCCACTGCAGTCCCACCTGGTTTGTCAATCACTTCAGTTCACAAAGTAGAGAAAATCCCCAGAGCATGTGCTCAAATCATATCTCGTGATTTAAACAGATATTTGTTTTGCTTTCTGCCTTTTTAAGGATTTTGGTTAGTTACTTTCTGCAGCGAAATAACATATTGTTCTCTAACAGCTGGAGATTCATGCTGTTTCAAATCAGCCAAATTGACAAACACTTCAGAAAGTCACATTTCCATTGAACTGCTAACAAGTGAAGGCTGACCCACTTATAGATGTACATGTGAGCTGCTTTGGGAACAAGCCCTGCTCTATGTCGGTAGGAGCCAGTCATGGTTGCAGTTGTGCTACTTACAGGGAAAATGAGTGGAAATATACTGGGAACTTGTGATACTTGCAGTGATTAAAATGGGGTTTAACCACTTGTTGGTAACAGTCACACCAGTGTGGTGGCCACAGTGGGCACAGCTAAACATGCCTACTCTTCTGGGTTTTAAGAAAAACCTGTTTCCTCGGGGTGGAACATCAGGAAATCTTACTAATGAGCAAACATTAGAGAGGCAATGTGGAGACAGTTTAGACATGTGCACAGGAGGCATAGTGGATATAATGGACGAAGGATGTTGAAGATGAAGCTACCAGAAATGAGGAAAAGACCACAGAAGACCAAAGAGAGGATGCATGAATGCCGTGAAGGACAAGCAGAGGGTTGGTGTCACATACATGATGAGGTGAGACTGCAGCAGATGAACCACTGCGATGACCCCTAAAGGGAGCAGTCAAAAAAAGAAGAAGAGAAGAACATCTGGAATCAGGACAGGGAGACATTTTCTTAGTCTGCCTCATTCAAGTTCACAAAAACACACTCACACACACTCACACATACACACACAGAGGTCCTTTGTGTTTCAGAGCCGTCACCTCAGCAGGCTCTTGTTACGTCCCTTAAAGCCAACAACAAAGAGCTGAATGTCTTTTCTACCAGAGCGATGGATGAGAGGGGATCAGGGGCATATCCACAAAACCTGATAAGCCTGATACCGTTGGTGAGACTGTATGTGTTTGTAGGTATTTTCAGAGTTATTTCTCCCTTATAATCACCTAATACAAGCACATGTTAATGAAAAGAGGGAAATTGTAACAAGATGGCCTGACTTAATAATGTGCATTGTACAGCGGCACCTCCAGTGGGTTTTGTAACAAGAAACAATCTGTCAATGTAGACAACAAAAACTTAAAGCGCCTCTGACCAACAGCAGGCCACAAGAAAACCAAGCATTCCTCTCGTACTGTATGTCCCTTTCTTATAGCTTATATCCTCTTCTTGAATCAGTTCCACACATTATTAAAGAAAAAAAGGTGGTTTTGCAAATTTGTGGTGCCAAAACGAGACCCACTAATGTCAGCAGTTATGCAAGGGCTTTCACAAGACATAACCAAACACCAGCACCAGCAGCATCAGCAGGGAGAGACTCCTACGCTTTAACTTTTGCTACGCATAGATATCTAATCTGTCTTTTCCCCTCAAATACACCAAGATAACTAGAATCAAAAATGTAGCTTTTCAAAATATTCTTTATTACATACTTTCCTGTTTCTATTCTGACTTTAGAATGTCATTCAATTATGATTGGATTTTCATAGATGATTTATAGGCTGAAATGTAACTTTTCAGCAAATAGTTTCATATATCTGTGAAGCATAAAGAGGGAAATAAAAACATATTTCTATCAGATTCCCATGTACACACAGAAGCATAAACAGATTGATGTGAGAAAGCACTTTTTCTTTTTTAACCCTATGAATTTGTATGTTGTACTCACACGTTCTTTCGTCTTTTAAATACCTCATTAACAACAAAAGAGCTTTATTTTTTTTAAGTTATATTTTTGGCATTTAAAATTTAAAAAAAAGAACAAAATATAATGCTTTCAGAGTTTTTTCATTCATTCATTTCATTTGTTTGCTTAAACAGTAAATGACTGGAACTATTAAAAGGAATAAATTGCTAGAAAAATACTAAAAGGAAAGTTTGCACATTTACTAAGTAAAAGAATAAATAGAACAATAAAATATGAACCTTATTAAAAAGCAGCAGCTCATTATCTTTTCTATGCAAATACAGTCACGTGTTCCCAGATTCATTAGTCAAAAGAAAAAGAAATTCAATCAATGATCTTTAATTCTGTAGAAATGTATTTTTTTTGTCATGTTTTGTCCTTCCTGGGCTTATTTATAGACTTAAAGAGGAAACAGCAGCTTTGTGGGTGCGTGATTGTTCCCAAACACTAAGGGCGAGCTGTATATGCAAAGACACATCTAACCGGTGTTAGGCCTACACTTCAAAATTAACGAGGTGTGATCACGTAAATGTCTCCCCTCTTTGTGCTGAAGCAGTGAGTTACAAGTGTTTGATAACACTTATGTAGAAAATCCTCTGGCATATATAACAGTGCAGCTGAGCAACATTGCTACTGCCAAGTCATCTATCTTAGGGGAAATGCCCTCAGACATACAGCACAATTTGTGCAATTGCCTCTGAGACCAGTGGAAACATGATTTATATTTACGTTTAAAATCCCAAATGCAGGATTGAAAAAGCATGCATTTTCCAAGCTCTGGCCCTGATGGTGTCCAAAACCCCAAAAACCTGCTAAACAGCTTTAAATCATGCTGTTTCACTGACTTACCCTCACGGTTATGGTTTCTGACCTTTCCTTTTGTTTTCTGTCTTCACCTTTCAGTGTTTTACGTGCCCTTCATTGACAGTCCTTGAACATACAGGCAGGGCTTTTGTAAGGAAAGAGAGGAGGAAAACTATAATGACTTTAATGTTTATTGGAATATACAGAAGGAATGGCTGCATTTGAGTGAGAATGGTCTAGGTTTGAATTCTGAAACTTTACTTGATGCGTGAATGTACAACCTCATTTGGTATTTTGATGACGGTGATGGAGAGGGCTGCTGGGCTGAGATCTGATGATTGTTAAGGCCATGGCATAAATTCATATAATATTCATCTTCATGAGATCATTCAGTGCCCCATAAATACAGGCAGCAACACACCCATCAGGGTTTCCTTTAATTTCTCGCCCATTGATGCTTATAGGCACATATTGCCTGATTTTTATGAGTGTTTGGTGGTTTTACTCTTACCTAATGTTTAAATCAAACATATATATAATGTCCTGCAGTGTTCAGAGAGCAAACATTTGAGTTTAAGTCACTCTTTATGTGACAAAAGCACAGCTCAGCTCAGCAGATATTCTCTTAGGAACATCTTGGTGAGTTGGCCTGTGGACATACAGTAATTAAAGCTTTAATCTCTGTTCTTGGCTAACATGTTCTGCTGCAGTGACCTGTGGATCTCATCAGATAGTTGCTGAGTCACAGTTAATCTCAGCCCGTCTCCTTCTGTTTGCTGAGCAACCACAGTGAGCATAAATACAGTGTAAAGACGATAAGGTGTTAAAAATAACTTGTTTTCCAACATTTATCAGACCGGGAAAATCTGAAAGATGATTTTAAAAGTTCTCTTTGCAACAACACACTGCTCAAGACAGGCTATAAGCAATCAGCAGTGGTTACAAAGATTTGTAATGTACACACAGCAAAATAAACAAAATAAGTAAACCAAGATAAAGAGTGAAAAGTAAAAAGATTCCCAAATATCAACCACAAAGCTAAGGTAACTTAAAACTTTAGGATAAGCAGCAGTCTGTAAGTGAATGGAGCAGCAAATGTGAATGTGTTGTAGACACAAATAGTGCTTCGTAGTGTAGTGGGTTACACACCTTACAAGCAAAAGACCTATGGTTTGATCTCAGGAGCAGATGCAACTTTGCAAAGATGTTGTGGTGTCTCTCTCTTTAAGGGAGCATCTGAAAGTAGTAGATTTACGGATGTTGACAGAGGGAATAACTCTAAGACCCAAACTATTTTGTTGACGTATGTAGGACATTAAGGAAGATTGGAGCAGAATTGCTAAAATTGCTTTGTGGAAATGAATATACAGGTGACTGTGTCACGGCGGGGATTGCTGGTGTGTTTATGGTGTGGACCCAAAAGCAGACAAGGGAGAGGCAGAACTGAATCCTTACTAAAAAAGCAAGCCGTTTATTTCAGGTTGATGTTAAAAAACAGAAAACAAGACGAGGTGTACTGGGACAAATCAAAACGAGAAACTAAGCTGGGAGCAGCTAAGCTAACTATGAAAACTAAGACGTGAGAGACAGGAACATGGAACTGAACAGGAACATGCAAAACATGAACATGAAGAATCAAAAACATGAACATGAACCTGAGCAGTAGTAAGAAAAAAACAGCCAGATATGACTCGCCGCGAAGACAACAGACAACCCGACAAAGGACAGAGGAAGACAGAAGACCTAAATGCACAGAAGGATACTGAGGGAAGTGGAAACCCCTGGGGGACACAGCTGACACAAATGATCATGATGTCACAGGGAAAAGTAAAACTAAACACACTGAACATGGAAACACCAGAACTTTCAAAATAAAACAGATTAAAAATGGAGCGACATGAACTGGGACACGCAAGCTTGATACAAGAGGGAGAGGGACACAGAGGAGAGAGACACAAGGGGAACCTACATAGAAGAGGAGACAACACATGACAAACAGAAAAAGACTCAGAAAAAAGGAGACATAGGTGAAAAATAAACTAGAGTAAAACTCAATTAAATCCAAGCTGGTAATAACCACACAAGAACTTAACGTATTTCCAATATAAGAATGTAAAATGTAAAATAAACTCAAAACGCTGGGTCGCAGACTCAGCCCTTGATAGACTGAGTCTAAAAGAAGGACTAGCATAACTCAAGCGTAAAATAGGCGGTAACCGTTAAATGCTTTAAGATTTGTGATGAATCTCAGTGCTCAGTAGATAGCGTAGCAGCATAACCCTGCACTAATTCAAAAGTGGTAACAAAAAATCTCCTACCTGCCTCAAATTAAAGGAAGTATTTGATTTAATTACAAAGTTTTAAAACAGAAAACCCAGACTCCAACTTTACTTTTTTAAAACCAGTTGCTGTCTGTGAGTCATAAAATTGACACTTACCAATTATAACTCCACACTATTTGTTGTGGGAAACTAACTCAGTCTTGGAGCCTGGTGCACAGTGATACATAAAAAAAGGAACATTGCATTCTTGACATTCCAGTAGGAGAGGTCCAAGGACTGATCCCTGTGGCACACCCACATCAAATAATTTTCAAACTATCACACATTTCTTCTCTGATATGTAATTCATGTAATTCACTTTTAAAGCTTTTCCTCTTTGTTGAAGCCAAAATGATGGAGTGAAGGTGGTCAAAGGTAACAAAACCAAAGCTTTCACCTGAATGACACCAAAATGCTCTGCTACAAGACTTCCATTCTCTCAGTAGTACAGAGAGGTTATTAAAACAGCCTTAAAATGACAAGAAGCAGCAACGTCACCGCTGCATCACTTTTTAAACCACATGTAATTGTCTTAGTGTATTAGTGAAGCACAGGTACACAATTAACAGGTTAAGCATGCTTAACAAGCACTACAATGGCCCAAATCTCCTGTTTAAGCTCTGTACATGTGTGTCCATGTCAGATGTTAAAAGCAGGCCGGATAATCCCCGTTGTGTCCCGCCACGACTGATCATACCTGACCCACTATCTCGTGGGTCAGGTATGATCAGTCGTGACTATGTACAGCAGCAGTTAGTCCACTAATGGGTATTGTTACCACAACATGAGTAATTAGTTTCTAGTAACTATGATACTTGACCTTCAAGCACTTCTCAAAGAATGAATTGTAAATATGTCAGTTAAACGGTATTATTGCTGTCATGTTTCCTGTCAGTGACCACAGTGATTAACATTCACTGATATTTTTGCTGAAACATTAAAAGTCTATTAGATATTAGACACCCAGTATTAGTAAACACTGTAGGTGCTTTCTAAAGCCTTGGGGAAATTCATTAAATACAGGATTGTAATTCAGTAAGGATGCATTATGTTTCCCATTAGTTTGTACTCCAGCCTTGACATGTTAAAAACAAGAACTTCACTGTCTGAATTAAAATTATGTCATAAATGTCTAAATGAGAAAACACCACTGAGAATAAAAAGAACTCTTTTGAATGGGTTTCAATTTAAAAATGCTGTTTTTTTTAAATGGTAAAACATAATTTTTCCCGTAAATAAAGGGAACACAAAAATGTACAGACGTCAATCAGGAGGTCCCAGTAAAGTATAAAAGAACACACGTCACTCCATCCTTTGAATTTCTAATTTGGGGGGCTGGTAATTGTGTGTGGGTAAAGACAATTAAGGGGATTGATTAGTGATGTGCCTGTTTGCATCAGAGCCACCTCGCCCGTAAATAACCTCTGTGTTGATACAGTAAGAATGTGTTGATGCATTTCCAAGAAATGGTCTCAGGTGAACAGTTGACCCTGTGATTAACTTTATTATCAAAGGTCACTGACCTGACTGAAGATGGATCCTGACGGCCAGTCGTGGCTTACGTCAGCTGACACTAAACTTTATATACGAGCAATAGAATAAACCGAAACAGGTTATTGGGGACATTTGTCTGTGATGTAACCCTGTTTTCGGTGTCGGCCGTGTAATGATTCTGTTTTGCACCTTATTGTGGCGTAAGTAGTAAAATTACCCCACTAATGAATTCAGAACACAACCTTAGTGAAGTGTTGCACAACAACTTGTTTGGGTTAAAACACCTGTGACCAAAAACATACACTATTCCAGGCGTTAGAAACACCCATAAAAGCCACAAAAACACTCACTCTATGTGTGTGTGTGTGTGCTTTTCTAAAAAAAATAAATAAATCTGATAACATTTGTTTTTTCTCTCTTACATGTCTTACAACCTGGCTTGCATTTCCAGCTGGCTTACTGTTATACAGTGAGGCATTGAGACAGGAATTTAAGGATCTTTGAATCAGGTGAATGGTCTTAAGCTACAGCTAAGCTAAACTGCAGCTATTTTAAGAGGCCAGCCCACCAGGATAATGTGTCATTTGTTTCCCCGAGCACCAGAGGTCTTTGAAAAAGAGATTTTTAAATGAATACACAGTGGCTCATGCTTAACCCAGCAGTCGCTGTCTATAGTAAACATGAGATCAGACTGTTAAACATTTTGAGCATGTTTTTTTCTTGTTAATGAATGACTCAGCAGCTTTTTATTGAAGTTTGAAGTTTAACTGCTAATAGTCAAGAGGAAAAAAAACCCTTTGAACAGTTCAACACATCTTAAGAGACACTCTGATCTGAAACTGAGTAGCTAAAAATATTTAAACAATGGCTGTGAGAAAAAACAAAAATCAAACAGGGTCTGGATCACAGCTATGCCCCCAGAAGTACATTGTTGTTGTTATTTAATTTTTCTTTCTTCTGTGTGGTCATCAGAATTAAAATACTGTATGGATCCCAGGGGGGAAATTGCTTTGTTACAGAAGCTCAGTTAAAATATAAAAATGCAGGCTGGGGTCTCTCTGTGAGGAGTTTGCATGTCTGCATGTGTTCCTTCCTGGTAATATGGATTTCCTCTACAGTCCAAAGACATGTGAGAGATTAGGTCAATTGGTGATTCTCCAAACTTTCTTTAAAAAGATAAGTAAAGTGCAATGTTAAACTAAATATTTTAAAATCAAAGAATACTGTGTGCTCTTAAGGGTGAAAATAGCGCAGGTGTCACAAGTTGTTTGGTACTTCATTGAAACACAGACCAAAATAATATTTTCCCCAATCTTCCAGTGAGTCTTGCTGCAAATGGGAAACAGATTATGGAAATACAATGCCACAATGATAAGACAGCAAATGTGACACAACAGGCATGTCCAGCCTTTCTCGAGTAATTACAGTTTCCATGCACCTTAAGGTATCTCGATTTTCTGTCAATTTACTCTAGACTGTGTTACATGTTGGTGCGTCTTTATACGAAACACATACACATAGAAATGTTAGTCTTGGTTATTTTCAAGACCAATAACATGTTATAAATTAATGTCCCCAATGACAAATAAATTATGACTGGTGCCACTTCAGAATAAACAACGCAGCAACATACTAATAAGAGCATGTTGAAGCTAATAGTTTTGACACTGTAGTTTTTCTTCTGCGCCTTTAATTCAAATACAAAACAGACTGATGTCGCTATTTATACATTTTGACTCCCTGGTAAGAGATAAAAAAAAGAGGGGGAGAGAGTGACAACAGCTATTCTTGGCGTATACTTGTATACTTCCTCTTCATTTATAGGTGAGATGCGTTGTTATTGGCTGGAGATGAAACGTGTGACCTCTTCCTCTGTCTTCCATGGCAACTTCAAGCAGTCGGAGGAGCAGGGGGATATGGGAGGAGCGAGCGCTTGAGCTCCAGGTGGTCGCGCAGACTGCGTAAAAACGCACGACAAACTATTACGAAACGAATCGCGATCGTCACCTAGCTTCTGACACGTCTATGAATGAGCCGCTAACGGAGAAAGCGGTCTCGATTCTCGGCTGGAGAAACCACCGAGAGAGTTCAAAGGCTAGGGTGATGCGTCGCTGAAAGAGTTATCAAGAAAAGACGGACAAAGCGACGCAGGACAGTGCGGGGTCGACTTCAGAGTTTCTCATACAACTTTTTTTTTCTCTATAGGACCGACACGGTCCATTTCAGCGACAAGTGGAGATATGTTTAAGAAAACCAAGAGTAAAGTGCTGGTGGATTACGCGTCAGAGGAGGACGACATGTCCTGGCACTATCATCACTCCTACAAGGTAATGACACGGATAAAAAGCAAACAGAGGCATTCACTGCTAATAATGGTACGCTTATACTCTGATGAACTCGGGAAGCTGTAAAATTGTAGCAATACAAACATCGAAAACTGTATCAAAATGATTGATTTCACCTGTTCAGGCTTTTTAAAAATTACTTTAATAAACACAAATAAGAATATAAAGTAGCCTGAATAATTATACATCTGTTTAAATAATGACAAATCATAATTCTTCTATTTCTTATGTTTTCTTCTCATAAAAGTTGCCAAATAGACTTCAAACAAAGAAATGGAGGAGGTGCACAAGTGCTGAAACTCAGGTTAGAAAATGCAGCTTGGAGGTCAAAGAAGGGAGCCTGAATCTAAGAGCTAGAGTGTGTGGACTAATTTTGGCACAATACTGCTCAAGTATAAGAAATATAATTTAAATTAAAACGTAATAAAATAAAATACAGGAGGGTAAATTCAGCATGTTATTATAGAGATGGATATGATTTAATGTACAGTAGGTTAGGTTTTACATGCAACTTTGAATCTATTTGCAGTTTTCGTAAAGGTCAGAGGTGTGATTGGTACTTAAGAAGGCATGGTTCACAAATGCCTGTCTGTTGTGGGTTGTGTTTTTTTCTTCTTCTTTTTTTGTTACCCATATTTTCCAGGTAAACAATAAGAGTGTGAGAGGTGTAAAGAACCTCTGTATCAGCACTTGTAAGCAGCTGGGCTCTGTCATGCTGATGGGAGCATGGGGGAGGATGCATACGCACCCACAGACACACAAGGATAGCCAGCCACGACTCATTGCTCATAAGAAATAGCAAGGTGACATGTTTATCAGTTGAGATTCTTGTGGTGGTGTTTTTAACCACTTGGATCAGGTTTTGAGTAAAAACCTACGTTGAGTGAGCATAAGGTGCTCACATCTAGCTGAATAGTGAAGCTCCAGTGAAAGAGGAGGAGGACGAGCGGCTTCCAAATCTCTGGATACATAGATAAATCTGTTAAAACTCATGAGATATTTTATTCCTCATAAAGGTTGGAGGCACAAAATAATGTGCTTTTGTCATGCTTGCGGTATGTAATCAGCTTACTGTATGCATGATCAAAGCTTCTTTAAAAGGCCAGCCATGATTTTAGGTTTCGTTTTGGTAGAGCGAGTAGTGAATCACATTTTTAAGGACATTTGCAACACCAATTACATAAAAATGCTCTCCTTAATCATATCAGTGTCATATTTTACTCACTGCCTGCACCTCCATCCCTGTATACACCTCAGACTACATGTATACATTTGTCATGCAGTACACAATTGGGAAAATCCACCAACATCATTTCCCAACATTTTTCATCTGCTGTTGTGACAGTGCTGATATCTGTGACCCTTGGCTTAGTTTTATCGACCTCCAGTTGGGAAATAACGCATGTTTCCCTTACATGTGTAGGGGACAGAGCTGCTCTGAGTTCACTTTGTGTCTCTGTCGCCAGTGGTCACAAACAAAAAAACTATAAACTGACCTAGGATCAGAGCAGCAGCTGCTCTTTAGAGATCCTGGGAAAGCAATCAAGGAGGAGGTGGGTGGAGGGGGGGTCTTGTCCCGTCTGCATGGCAGTAAAGTACATAAAAGGGTCAGGGGTCAGATCATAAAATGCTGTAAACACAGCAAAGACCCAACAGGATGAAGTCAGGATTAAAGTTATGATAACAAAGTCTGCAAAGGAAAGATTTTTTCCTTCCAGTTATTCAAACTGACGTAGCTGCACTGTCTGATTTACCACATGCAGAGCAACCGAAGAGGAGAGCGAAGCGAATCTGCAGCATTTTTGTATCACAATGAAATTGCAGGGATAGCCTTTTGAATTCTTCTGTACTTTTTAAACAAAAAACAAGAAAGACCCCCCCCCCCACCAGAAGGATTAATCCACTTTAAAGCTACAAAAGCTACAAAAAGTACCAAATCTACTAATTTTCTTGACAATTCGAGGACAGAAAATAGACGAGATGACAGCCTGTAAGCACAACATGGGGAAAAACACATGACTACTTAAGTGATAATCGTGAAGAAAACTAAAATGGTCTTCTTGAGGCTGTCGATTGAGCTCTGTCCTGAACTTTGTGCTGAGTCACACTGTATGGAGTTTTTTTTTTTCTGTACCATTTTTCGGTATTAAGTGTAGCTTTCCTGAAAAAGAACATTGCTGGAAACTACTCAAAACAACAATAGTCTGATCTGTTGGCTACTGTGCGCCTACACTCAAGCCATCAGGGGTCAAGTTTCTGCTTAGGAGAATCTGAAATCCTGCTCTTTAGCTTTCTCCACCCACATATATCCAGGTGGCCCAAGAGTCAGCCAGCGACCTTCATTGTGTTATATCTCACACCTCTTCCTCTGTTATTTTGTCTGACAAATATACTTCCACGTATTTAAATCTCCTGATCAGAATCTTATTTTTGCTTATCGTCATCACAAGACAGCAGATCTCTTTGGTTGTAATAGTGGAGAGACCTGCAGTCGGACAGATACGGACAAGTAAAACACAAAGACAGGGAGGGAGAAAAGAGCAAGAGCAGAGAAATGCATAGCCTGAAGTTACTATCATTCCTTTTGTCTATGAACAGTGCACCGGGGTGACAGCAGGCCCTGTGCCTGCTTGCTTTTGCCACTCACTTCTATTGAAGTTCAACAAGTTGCAAGCAGCTGTCAGCTTGCAGAAGGTGTGTTTGCCTGTTTGTCTGTGGCTTACTGCAGTAACACTCCTAAATGCTTATATAAAACCACCATGACTGTGAAGTGGGGTAATAAGAGTATACATCACATCTAGCGAACCTTTGAAGGCCTCACTTCTAAATCATTGAGTCATAAACAGGATAGTAAAGGAAATGTGATCCCCTGCTGAAGGGAAGAGAGTTGAGTTCCTGGACCTGACACTTGTTTGGTCTCACAAGTTTGCCTCAGTCCAACACTAAAAATGTCATAAATAGGATCTGTCTGAATGCGTTCTACATTTAGCTGTTCAATACGGGGACCAGGAGATGGCTTGTTTAACTTGGGATGAAGAATGGGAACAGTGGGGGAGTCCATTTTATGAAGCCGTTTAGTATAAGGTTATTTAGTTGTTTTTTTTTTTTGATGAATCTAGAAAGAAGGAGAGCCAGCAGAGAAAATATGGGGATTACAAAAACAACCTGATAAAGATTACACGGATGGATAACAAGGAACAGGTGAGTTTAATCCAACACTTGGGAGAGTGGGGAAACGATCAAAGGAGGGAAGTAAAAGCCACAAAAGGATCAAACCTTCAAAATAAAACAGGAAATAAACTGAAAGAGGTACATGTTAAGGAATCAACAGCACAAACAAAGAGAAAAGTAGGGGTAATGACAACTGGGATAAAATGCAGATGATGATAAGCCCAAAAAATGTAGGTATACATCAATTCAAATGATGTGGCTAGAGTGTTAATAGTGGTGCTCTGTTCATTCTGCTTCCATGAACAAGCATGTGGCCTTTCTCTCCATTTACAGGCTTTCTTTTAAGCCGAGCAAACTTGCTTGGTATTCAGTCTACAGGCGTGATACTGGCATGCATGCCCTCATTTAACCTTTGGCAAAAATGTAAATAAGCATATTTCCCAAGACATTAAACTGTTTCCTTAAATGCTTTCTGTGTCCCTGGGTTTGGAGAATGTGGAGTATAAATACCGCTTCTTTGGTATTGGAATTCAGAGTGGGTCTTTATCGCCCGGCAAGCTCGGTTGTGAAACACTGCGCTTAAATGTGTGCAGACACAAAGAGGGAAAGTGAGAATGCAAAAAAGGCCGCCCTGGGGGTGCGAAATAAGAACTCCTGATCTCTGTTGTTAGGAGGATTTTTTTCCAAAACACTACTCCCCCTTGCCCTGAATCTCCTCCCCCCCTCACACTCTCTGTTCTGAAGTTGTTAATGCTTTTTACGCTCAAACAGTAGTCAGCAATTGTGTGAGACTGTATCTTTGATCAGCTCAGGTGGCGGAGACCCAGCAGACTTTGCTCAGACATGTCCAACCACCATCTCTCCTCCTCTGTCCCATAGAGTTTGGAGATGTTAAAAGTTAATGCAGCTTTGATCATTTAGCAGGAATTCTGGCGCCGCTCCTATAGAGGCTTGGCTGTACAATTAATGACTTCAATCAACCTACTTATCATGATTTAATATCCTTAAGTCTTCTGGGGCAAGTTAAGTAATCAAACTGCAAGTTATGGATGATGGGATGTGTCATTTAAAATTCTGAAGGAGTCTGAAGTTTATCAAACTGTAAAGTATTTTCAATTGCAAATATTGCTTTTGAAAAATGCTTTTGCTTATTTTCACATTTGGCATCTTTGTGTAGAAGTTGAGACAGTTAGAATCTAAGAAGAGATATTTATTTAAGAGATATTTAATAGATAATGGCAAAACAGGCTGGATCAAAAACAAGCTAGATGTAAATACAGCTGAAATAAAACGATGGCGTGAAATAACACTGACGATCTGTAAGCCGAAATAATGGCTGGTATAAATACTTATGCCATGATTTGGAAGAGATGACAGAGGTGTCAGGTGACTGAAACTGGTGGGCAGGTGGTAAAAGAAAAGGACCTGGAAATGTCCACAAGAATTCCAGGAAAAAGTGAGGTGGAAAAAGTGTCGTAAGGGAATGACTGAGGTAGTGACAAAGATAATGATCCTCAATATATTTTGTAGTGGTTTGTATTTAGGTGTGATGTTTTACTAGGAGTGTACTTCCACAAAAAAACATAAAAAAGTGTATTTCAAATTTAATATGAAAGAATGCCGATTTTATTTACCCACCTCTGTTTGAATACATTAAACTATACTTGTTCATTCAGTTATCGTGGTAATTTTATGACGCTAACAAATGAAAACACTCTTGTAGCATGTAACTAAATGATTACTGTTCTGATAAAAACTCCATTAGGTTTACAGTAAACTTTAGTACTTCTACTTTCAGAGCAAGTGCTTTCTTGCTGCAGGCCTAATTCATCCATTTCACACAAATGCCCTTTTTCCTATACCTAAGCACTTTTAAGCTAGTGTTCACGCATCAGGGGCAACTCTGGGTTTGGGATGATTGCCGAGGATACTTCAAATTGTAGACTAGAGGAGCTTTGTGGAAGTGCAAATATAACGGTCTTGGAAAAAAAATGAAAATTTAGTGAACTGTTATTGTTTGCTTCTTTCTGTTTCTTGCATATTTCTTGTGGGTGTGCAACTATAGTTAAACCCTACAATAATAAAATGAAAACAGAGAAAACCCCAACAATCAGATGAACCCCTATGAGCAAACGATTTGGCAACAATGGAAAGGAAAAACTCCCTTTTAACAGGAAGAAACCCCCAGCAGAGCATTCCAGTCTGCTTTTAAATACTCTAGAAAACATGTATGCTATGCCTTCTAAGGATGCTGCCTAAGGGAAGCATATGTAATGTAAACAGAATTGGTCCTAGGAAAGAACCCTGTGGAACTCCATAGTTAAAGTATTTGAAGAAGCCTCCCCATTTACATGAAGAAATTGGAGTCTATTAGATAGATATGAGTCAAACCACTGCAGCGCAGTGCTTTTATTACCTACAGCTTGCTCTAATCACTATAATATTCCTTTAACAATGTATATAACCTACTACAGTCTTGAGGAGTCATTGTGGAATAAAAGTGGATAAACATGCAAGTATTAAAGCAGACCATAAAAATTGCTTATATAAATAATAAGAGGTAGAATATTGGTGAATGGAGTTATTTACATGGTTAAACAAAATGCACAAGCCCATTGGCAATTATATAAAAGCCAAAACAAAGGGTGTCAAATAATAACACAAATACAACGTCTATATTAAAAACAGTCTGCAGACTGAAACACAATGAGACCAAAATAGCTCTGTTCAGTCCACATATTGTTGAGGACCATTAAGGGAAGAGGTCATGGGTTTGTTTTCTCTCCCTTTTGTTTAAATCTGCCCTCAGAGCTTAGTGGTTTCCCCCCCTCTCTCCCAGCTCTCTATCCATCCATCCATCCATCCATCCATCCATCCATTCTTCCCTCTATCTCGCACTCCAAATACGGTGTGTTTGTGTTAGCACTTGAAAACGGTTGCCTCCCTTTTTTTTTTTAACAGGAAGGCATGCGCACAGTCCGCAAACACACAATCCCTGCTTTAAAATGTGAGAGTTTCTGTTTTGGGGCGGGGAAAGGTTGCTATTTGTCTTAACTCACTGCGGGTGTATGTGTGTCCTAGGACAAAGACATACAAGGAGAGGAAGAGGATGAGGAAGCCGTCACTGCAGTCTCCAAGGTAAACAGCACCTTAACAGCTATTCAGACAGAACACAGACGCAAACACACTATCTGCTTCCAAACATACATCAGCTTACACAGTTGACACGTGATGGTTGTTCGCTCAAAGATATGCACTCAGGCGACCCACGCTTATCTTTCTGTGCACACGCTCAGAACATCGCAGGAATCGACCCTGAAAGAGTCAATCTTATGTCGCCCAAAACATCCAGATGCTTTAAATGGCCAATGCTCTGTCAGTTCACACACGCACGCATGCACAAGCTCAGTGTCACTGCACTGTTTATCTGTAAACACACCAGCTGTCAGCCATCATCCCCCGTCTTATCCTTAACCTTATCGCTGGAAAACTGTCTGGGTTGTTTTGTCACTGTGTGCGTTTGTATTGTCAGCCTTATCCCAAGAAAGAAAAAAATAGGTTATTTTGACCTTTCAGTGGACTGTTTCCTTTATTTAAATCACTTCAGTTCAGTCATCTAAGGTATCGGTTTTTATTTTGTAGGAACCTCTGATGTCATATCACAACATGGTTTTGCAAATAGTTTGAGCAAAGCAAAATTACAAATTGGAATATTTTCCATTCAAAATCATGATGCAGGTGCATTTGTAGCTGAAGACAAGTACAAGGCCACTTTTCTGGGAATCCTCTTGTTTTTCAGCAGATACTTGAGGGTCACCAGCATTTTGCCCCTTAACTTGTATGCCTTGCCTCAGTGGATCAGAGAAGATAAAGTTAGTCTTCACTTGCAGAAGGCTTCAACCTGCGAGTTTTCATCAACCATAACCATATTGGGCTTGCTAACTCTCTAGTGGCACTCTTTAATGCTTTACTTTCCTAGCTGATCTTCTGCAGGAAATCGTGCACTGTTCACAGCCAACTTTGACAGGAAATGACACTGCGTGCCATTCTTTGACAAAGGCCTCATCAGCCAGATTTTACTACATGGCTTTCTTCAGATCATGAAAAATGGACAGCGTGTCCTCCTGGAGCACAACAAGTTTGACTAGCAAGATGGTTTTTGTGCACCTACATAGGAGAATCACATCTGGGTGGAGTGCGGGAAGACTTTCTGAGATCTGGTTGCATCTCCTAGTTAGAGGTGTGGTGCAAAATGTGGGGCAGGCAGTTGTTGTTGCCTTTGAAGCAACATCCCCTTCCCTTTGGAGGCTGATAGCCTCAAGTGGTGACGGCCTGGAGTTTATTAGCTTTGACCGTCCATTTGGTGATTTCTCTTACGGCTTTATTATGCCTCAGCCTGTAGCAGACATCTCTCGGTGCTTTGGGACATCCAATTAAGATGTGTTTCAGGGTTCAACCAGACCTGCTTCACACTGCATACAGGTTGTGTAATCATAGTGATGTTCATTAAGATCATACATTTAAAACCCCTAAAATTAACCAAACATGTTCATGAGAAAGAAACAATGATTGAAATGTATTACTGTGACTGTGTGTAAGCATCCATCACAGTTTGCACACAGCCTTCCTGGTTCATTTGAAACTTCTAGTGCGTGTGTACATTTTTTCTGTTTAATAAGCAAGCATCTTAAAACCTGTCTGACTGCTTATGTTTGACTTTGTCCAGGCACTGATACATGTAGCACTAATTATGTCAGTCAGTACTGCATCCTCACAGCTCTTAGAAACAATGACCAAAATATTTAATATAAGATTTAAGGAGTCACAAATTAGCTGAGCTGAAAGTGAGTCTGCTGGAGGAAAGCTCATACCTGATCAGCTAAATCAGCTTGGTCATCACTGCTGTAAATATAATAAACAGTGGTTTTATTATGAGGGTTTGAGGACATGTGTCCTTTGTCTGTGGAGGTGAGTTTTATCTCAGCGCTCTGTTCATCTTATAATCTGTGCTGACGGCGGTCCTATACTCAAAGGCGTGCTGTGTGTGAACTTGTTAAGTCTGATTTGAAACCGCACACAGGTGATTCATTGTCTTTCAACCCCGGCTGGTCGCTCGCTTTATTGTATAGCCACTGTATTCGACTCAGTTCACAGGACATATTTCATACACCGTCCTGTTTGTGAGGACGGGGTGGCCGAGCTGGAGAAGGGAAGGAAACTGAGCATTCTTTCGAGGAGCTGGGCTTTTTGGAGTGGAACAATCAGCGTGGAAGAAAAACAAGGCTGAAAATAGCCACAGACACTGTGGAAGGCTGCAATTCTTTCACCCTCTGTTGTTCCAGCTCATATTAGGACTCACTAAGTGCACAGGGAGCCCTGAAAGTGGAGGTTACCTGTTGCTGTTTCACTCTACGATGCTTCAACAATGTTCATTAAGCTTAATGAACATGCTTTTGTACTTAAAAATAGGCTTTCATGGGCAGATGCTTCTTTACTTTCAGAACTACCACTCTGTTCTATACATTTTATCTAATGCTAAAAATAATGAATTGAATAATTAATTGGTTAACGAGTCAATTAATGGACAATAAATATACCCCATTGACTACCACATGAGGCCCCTAAAACCACTTGTCTGCTTTCAGTCCAAAGCTAAGCTAAAACAACCAGCTGCTGGCTTCAATTTTGTGGGAAATATGGGAACATGTTATTATTCACCTTATCAAATTCAAACAAGCTTATATCTTAAATGTTGTTGTTGTTGTTGTTGTTTTTTTAAAATTATTATTTAAAGCTGTTTTGGTGTCATTAGAAAAAGCAAATCCACTAGAACTTTTCAAGGTATTGCAATTGACCCATAGTCCTGTGTTTTCTCTGGGCTCTGTTTACAGAATATAAAGACTGTAAATTATGCATAAAAACAAGATTGGGTTAAGATATGGGCTAAGAAGACAACTCTCACCTTGCAGAGGAGAGGTAGCACAGGGCGTAGAGTGGGTTGTTTATTAATTGGAGGGTCAGTGGTTTGATTCCTGTATATGAAAGTTCAGTATCTTGGTTTGTTTGTGGTTCTACCCCTGTTGCTTTTGGTGCACTGGACAGTTTTTAGATCAATTATGAAATTAATTGGTGATATAACTAATGTTCATAATAACCAAGGCCTGATTGTGAGCTTAAAACCCCCCTGAATTTATCCCCAATGTGTGCAATTCATGCAGCAATCCCTCTGCTTCAATGTCAGAGGTATGGAAAGAAGAATTTGGTCCATAACACCTCCATTGTTCTGCCAAGCGTGAATAACACAGAGAGCCAGCGAGCCATTTGCTTTACCTTCTTGGCCAGTCACTGAGCTGCTTTGGATCTAGAGGCCCAGAGGTTAAAGCACAGTGGCAGAATAGGCAGGCCTCTATTTGTGCAGGCATGCATGCAAGCACATGCACTCATATACGTCCATTCAGAAAGGCTCCAACTCTTTCGGGATCTCCGGTTTCTTTGCTGGACAGCTCGAACTGCTTCTGCAAACCTCATGCAGTTTACACTCGATGGCACTCGGAGAACAAGAGCTGGGCAGTCAAGAGTTGAGACAGGGTGCTGAAACAGCTGAGTTTAGGTTTTGTAAATGTTTTTTGATGATAATAAACAACAGGAAACTGGTAGGGGGGCAGTTTGCCTGCAGGCATGTTCAGGATGAGAAGTGAGTGGAGGATATTTGGGATTTTTTTTTCTACTTATAATCAAAGAGACTTCCTCTGAGTGAGATGCAGAGGGAGATATGATGCATTTTCACTGAGTAAAGTGTTTAAAGATCCATCACAGATATGAGCTGTATCTTAAGTATTTGCATGTGTATGGCTTTAGCTGGTGGAGCCTATGTAGTGGTAGTTTTGTAAAGTTTGTTTTATCTGTTGGTGACAGATCTTATCATACGTGTTCCTGTTAGGCTTTGGGAGACAGCTGATTTCATATCCAGCTCATTGTTTGTTTGTTTGTTGTAGCTGCTGGTGGCATCCTCTGGTCAGAGATCTGTGCAGGTACTGCACACAGAGCCCTGAACTAAAGTCCTTCATAGGTATGAGAACAATAAAAGCAGTTGAAAGGTCATGTCAGGGTTAAGCTCATTAATCATGTAATATTGTGTATACTGAGAATGCACACTCAAGCAAAGGCGAGCACGGATGTGAGTAGGAGTCAAGACCTTGATAGCTGACCTTGGGAATTCTTCCCAGGCGAGAAACAAAGCCAAAACTTTGTTCCGCGGTCGCTAAGGGCGGCTGCGTCAGTGCTCGGCGGAAATCTGCGAGGGCATGGCAGGGAGGAATTCTGATGTGACGGGGAGGCTGGGATTTTCAGAGGGAGTGGAGGATCTCCCGGTGGAATGTGCTCTATGCCAGTGAGGTCCATAACAGAAATTCCCCCCTCCCCAATCCAAAAAAATAAATAAAGATTCCACGTTCATCAGTGTGAACATGCTGCTCCTCTCAATTCCTGCAAAGCCAACTTTGTGAAATCCTCGTCTTCAGGGTGTATCAATCACTCACAAACAGGCATACAGAGATTTCAAGCTAACATGCAACAGATGAGTGAAATAGAGTCAGATCGGCATTTCAAAAACACTCTTGTCTTGCTGGTGTCTCTCAGGAGGCCAAAGTGAAGAAGATCATGTCCAAGAAAGACAGGAGGGAGAAGAAGATGTTCTCATCTAAAGATGACGAGCGTTTCTTGCTAACTGGAGAGAAGCTGGCTGACCGCAAAGGGTGAGGTTATGCGCTTATTACCTTTATCATATTCCAAATATTTCTCTTACTAGGGGGAAAAACTGAGCTAACACAAAGTAGAATATGTGACAGAAAATAACTCCAAATGAATAATAAGAATAAGAAGCCGCTCCACTGTTTTCGCTTCTATCATGGTGTAGAAGGCAATGTTGTAAGAAATGGTCTTTCTGAAATTATTGATTACCGATCAGCAGTTCTATATAGACATATTGGTTAATAGCATACAGTAAATGCACAGTCACGTCACAACTACCCACAACATTTCTAGTTTCCATCATGTTTATACAGAGGCACTCAGTAGCCATTACTGGTCAAGTGTGTGAAGTACAAACATTTACACTCCTCACTAAATATAATGGATCCATGTCAAAACCACTTGTGTGTATATTTAGTCATGTCACAGCTACCCACAATAAATATATATATATGCATGCATGCATGCCAAAGCTTTATTGTCCAGCTGTTGCTAACTTTCAGACCCCTTGAGGAAGTGGAACATGTATGAAGGTGGAAATCTTAATCAGTTCACTTGCTTTGATAAACAACAGGAATTCCTATATAATAGCTCACTGTAAGTGTTTCCCACCCAGACACTCCTGTTTATGTAGGACGGGGGAGGAGGGGGAGGATGGAGGGGTGGTTCTTAGTAAGTGGCTGTTATATATCAACATGTTTAAGACTACAGTTATGGTTATAAGTTTACAGGCACTCATCGTTGGAATGTATGTCATGGTGATTTTGTACTTTGAATGATTTCTTTTAACTTTTCTTCTACCAGGAATGATTGTACAGCAAACATCTGCAATGACTTTAAAAATCAAGAATTGGGTGAATGTATTTTTTTTCTAATCTACATAGGCTCACATATCTGCATACACTCATTTAAATCTCTCCAGTTGTTTGAAATCATCAGTTCAAACAACTGCGCGTAATCAGATGTTTTTCAGATGTGGCACAACTTTTCCAAGGTTTGGAAGAAACCCCAAACTGTCACGCTCATATGAAAGAAAATTGCTTAAATGTTCAGCACTCAAAAAGTTCAAATCTGCTATAAACTGGAATGTGCTTTTTAAAAAAGTAATCAAAGATGTATGCTGTACAATCATTCCACCCAGAAAAAAAAAAAATCAAAGAAATGATAAAAAAAATCCAAAATTGCCTTGATATTAAAATGTCATTGAATGCAAATTTCTGACCACAACTGTATATTTATTTCCTGCTCAAAGGTCTCACAAGAAAATCAAGGATGAGGAGAAGGAGAAAGAGAAGAAGGACAAGCCAGAGAAGGCCAACTGCTTCTGGGAGAGTGTTACGATGACGATGAGGCAAATCTCCCCTGCCAAAAAACTGGAGAAGATAGAAGGTTGGGAACCACCACACTTGGAGAACTTCGCTGAGACTGCTCCTGATGAAGCGCCGGTAGGCAAGAGCCAAAATGGGGACGTGGCAGAGTCATCCCCCAGCTCCCTGAGCATCCCGGCGACGGCGTTAGAGCTCCCCTCCTGGTGTGGACGGGGTCAAGAGGAGGACTCCTCCCGCTACGCTAACCTGTTGGACTCCAATGATTCAACAGCTGCCGTCAAGTGGACGGCCCGTGCTAAAGTCAAGCTGGCCGGCATCAGCAGGATGAGCAGAGGGATTGTATCAGAGAGTGCAAGTGTATGGGAGGGGTTTAAATAGCAGCACTTTATACCTCTGTACTATCAATAAATCTGACAATCTGAATATTTCTTTCTATCTAGCTCTGGACACAACCAATGTTAATGTCAACATCATGCTGACATGTTGTAGTGAATCAGAATATAAGACAAAGTATTCTGACTGAATTTGTGACTTTTAAATCACAAAAACTACAACTGAACAAAGGAAAACCTTCAACTGCTGTACATTTTTATCTGCAATACTCACTGGCATGGCAATTACATAAATAATGTTGCCAAGAAATAAGAAAAGTGATTTTTATTTAATCTTTGGGGCGTCACTGGTAGAGACTCAATGAAGAATATCCTGCTGAAGACGTTTTTGTTGGCTCTCACTTCCTTCCTGTCTATGCAGTCGCAGTATGTGAGCGATGAATGTCTTAAGCCTTAACTTGTATGTTAATTATGGGCTGTGCAATCACGAAACAGCTTATGACATAGCATTTACGTGTAAAATACCCGTGTGTGTTTGAGAGTGACAGAAAATGACTTTGTGGGAAGACAGCTGGCATCACGGCTCTGAGATCTGAATCTCTGCTGTTGTATTGGGGCTGATGCTGCACTTGTGCCATATCAGACTTATAATAAGGATTTCTGATCAACATTCATGTCAAAATCTACATTAAAACGGAGAAAACTACATTTCCGGCATGTAATAATTGAAAAGTGATTTAAAAACTCAATGGATTTTGTAATATGCTGACAATACATTGCATTTTAATCCACAAATGACCAACTTTGTGATCAACTCACCATCTTTATGACATGAACATTTGTAAGATCTCATCTGTAGCATCTATCCCATATGATGGCAAAGCAGCTCTGCTGGTGGTTTCATGGACGGATGTTTTTAAATCTGATGCTGGATATTTGTAATTTTGCTAATGATGGAAAAAGTAAACGCCAAACTAATACTAGGACCATTTCTCATGAGAAGCAGTAGCTCTGTGCACTTGTGCCTTGTCATTAAAATGACATCATGTGTTTGCTGTAAACGACCAATCCGCTGAGCTCATTGATGCACCTGTATGTGCTCGACCACACTTCCTGTCTCCAGTTACAAACCAGTGTCTCGGGATGCTATAAGCTTCACCAGCAGGAGCAGCAGAAGTGTTTTTGTTTTTGTTAATTCTTAAATGCTGTGTGATATATTATGTATATTGGCTATAACACATACAATGAAGAGTCTTTTTTTCCTATGATGATTTTTGTTTTCATGCTTTCCATTGATATGTACTCATCTTTTCTTCTTTTTAAATGGGTTATTTGTTTGATACTGAAATCTGCTTCATCACAACCAGAGATCTACACATATGCAGCTCCACTGGCCGGGATGCCTGTGACTTGTATTTATTCACTAAAAGGCTGGGACTCATTTTTCTCCAGAATAAAGATCTAGACTGACACGCTGCCTCTGCTTCTTTCAACATTTTGCGAGTGAAGTAAACACACTGGACTTTGCTTTTGGAAACTATCTGGACTAATTCAGTGATCCAAACAGAAATGGTCTACTCTGATCACCCCCCCTCTCTCTCTCTCACTCACACACACACACACACACACACACACACACACAGAGAAAAAGAAAAAAAACACCAAAAATATAGTGCTATAAAAAAAAAAAAAAACAATCTAACCCTTACAAATAGGCAAAATGTGATCTTTCACTTCTTGTTTTCCAGTCTCCTTCTTAACTTGATTACATGGCTTCAGAAAATTGAGTCTCATCAATCAAGTAATAACAGAGTACAAACAGGTTTTTAAAAATATTTATTACTGAATAGCTACTTCCTGCCCCGGAAAAATCATGACAGTACCATCAAGAGTATGGGAACAGTAGAGGGGTATTACAAAAGTTGGAAGGATACAAAATGTTCTTTTTTTTCATAAATAATGCTTTACAATTTACCTGTCACATGACAGTTCTGACAAAAGTAGAACAACCTGATCAGCTGATGGGGTTTTACTTCTTTTGTGTGTGTGTGCGTGACGCATTGACGCTTTTGATGTACACAGAGCACGGCAGGTATTCACAGAGGACAACATAACAGAGACGCAAACATGGCATGCAGTTATTGTAGGAAAATGCCACCAAAATGAAACGGAACAAAAAGCTGTTGAACCCCATTAAAAATAAAAGATTAACACAAGTCATCTTTTTCTGCCACACAATAAATGTTAAACTTTCTTTTTAAACACATTACCATTACTTACATACTGAGCCCCCTAAAGATCACTCAATAGAATAGTTCGCCAGGCTACATTTACCTCGCAATAACCTTTTATCTGGCTGATGAATTTAAGGTTGAGCTGTATCATACAAAAGAAACAGACTGGATCTCTGAAAACGACTGCAGACAGCTTTAAGTCACTTTAGCGGCAACCGTGCCTTCACTGCAGCAATAATGGCTGGAACATGGTTGCTTTTAATGGGAGTAAAACTTGCACTGGGTCAGGAATGTGTTGATGCTACTTCATGTTGCTGATACATAAATCAGAAGCACCACAAATATCAAAAGTACCACGCCTGCTACAGCTGGACATCCATAGCACCACAGACTGAAACACAGCAGTGGGCAAAGTCCAAGCTGGGGAGGTTACAATAACTCTCTAAAGGCGATAACTGTGGCGTGTCTTTTTGTATAGTTATAGTAACTGATTTTAATATATTCAAAAAACAAAACAAAGCCACACAAAAAAAACTAAATTAGAAATGAATTTGACTGATAGCATTATTGCTACAAAAGTCAAATGCATCTCAAATATTTTAATATATATAGTGTGCCTATAGAGCAGATAGTAGTAGTGCAATAATATCAATATTGTGAAGTGCTATTATGACAGGCCTGGTGCAATAACATTAACTAAACATACAGCAACAGCTAATGGCAGAAGAAATGCTTCCAACCAGTTCAGAGATCTTTTTCCAATCAGTTTTAAAGAGTAACTGAACTGGACTGCAATCACAGGGAATGGAGGGCAGACTGCTTTTGATACTGACAGAACACAAATCGTATTATGGTCGTAGATCGCTTTGTTGTAATGATGCAATCATATCCTTTCATTTTCCCGCTTGTGAGGGGAAAGGAAGTTCATATCAATGTGACTATTTTATGGTTCGTTAGAAACGCATCTTTGTGATTTAAAGAAATAAATAAAAATACATGTCTGCAGTTAGGTTCAAAATTTGTGCAGACTTTCAGCTTTGATTTAAGCAGTTTTAGAGAAATTTTGCTTTAACTGTTTGGGGATTACAGCCATTTTTATACACAGTTCCTCAAATTCAGAGGATCAAAAACGACTGGACAAGTTAACAAAATTTCAGGTACGAGGATAGTTTTTAATACTTGGATGAAAATTCTTTGAGCTTTTTCCCGGGACCTGCTCTCTCAGGCCTTTACCGCAGCCACCTTCAATGGCTTCTTGATTGTAGGTCTCTGCATTGAGTTTTGTATTTAATAACTGTAAAGCATACTCTGATGGGTTGAGATCAGGTGACTGACTTGCCCATTGAAGAATATCCCATTTCCTTGCCTTGAGATACTCTTTTTTGTTTACTTTTACAGTATGCTTTGGGTGACTATCAATTTTCACAAAGAAGTGGTGTCCAATTAAGGTTTACAGCATTTGTTAAACCCCTTAAGGCTGAAAGTCATATCTTCAATGTTTGATTTAAATTTAAATTCCACATGAAAAGAACTCCAGTCGTGATCTTTAGGGGGCTTTGTACTTAACATAAACATGCTAAGATTTGCTCTACATATATTTCCTTTCAAAATATTCACATTGCATTTACATCATATTTTATTCCCTGTGTAAGGAGCAACCTTTCTTGTCTTAAAAGACAAACATGTATGCGAAAGGAGAAAGCCTTGCTTATATATCACCTTCTATCAACATTCTGAGAAATCCTCTCATTTAATTTTTCCTCAATTTACGGAAATAATTGTGCGTAAGGAAGTAAAGACGTAAACGAAATAAAGAAAACATTTCTTTGAAGCCCTTTGTATTTGGGTTAAAGACATCAAGTTCTTGTACACACCTCTTGGTGTGGGAGTGATGCTAAACGGATGCTTCAGGTGAAAAACAGCATGGAGGGTTTAAAACTTGAACAGGTCGATAAAGTGCTGCGGAGAGATGGGCATCAGGCAGCTGTCTGGATCGTTGGCTGTGCACGGGTGGCCAAAGTCCTGGAAGGAAGTCAACAGCTTAATCATTAGAACGAAGGCAGACTGGGAAACCTCCGAGTTGGCGCAGTCATGATTCTAGCATTTACTTAGAGTAGAATTAAAACTGATTACAGCACAGAAGCGAGCTCTTACTCTTAGGGTGATTTAGTAATTATGTCATAAACTGTGAACATAACAGCACTGGTTATGGCAGTTTTAATTAAAAGTTCTCAGGGCCATGTGTCACTGTTTGCTCGTGGTAAAAACACACGGCCTATTTAAGTTCATATAAAAGATAAAATGTGATGTGACACTTGATAGATAAGCTTGTGAAAACTAAACAGAACTTAGGAAGGATTTTACAAAAATGTGGTGAGCAAGTTCTGGATGATAGCACATGGAAGTGTCCAAATATTTATGTTGGACAAAGTGACAGCTGACATTCAGGGGGAAAAAAAAAAATCTATTTTAACCGGAGCAGGTTAAAGGAGAAGTCAGCGGAAACAATGTCAGAGTTTACAAAACATGATGACTGGACAGCAAAAGACAAAACTCAATACAAGGAAATGAAATCGGACCATCAGGGCAATCATCGGGGAAATGAGACAAGATGGCAATCTAAGAAATAGAAAAGCATTATGGGACATAAAGTACCTTCAATAACAAAGCCAGATGGCAATCCTTAAGGTATCAGGGACAAGGGGAACCAGGAGAAGAGGCAGGAAGGATGGGCGCCAAGCAAGGAGAAGGATGCAGAGAAAGCAGCAGGTTAAATAATTTAGGTACCCAGGAAAGGATAATAACGAGTTTGTGGCAAGTAAATAAAGAAACAAACAGAGGAAACTGAATGTATAGGAATACTTTTTAATAAAAGTGCTGCACTGTTCAGTTTCTGTATCTCTAGAATTTCCCTGATCTTGCTATAACATGATCTCTGTCTTAGTTAGTTAGTTAAAAGATCAGATTTTCTGTGCTGCTGAAAGCAAACCAGTCGGTTAATTTGCTTGACACTATTATTTTTTTAAAATTATTGTACTGTAATCGTGAACAAGGATCTGCACTACAGGCAGTGCTCATGCGGTTCTTTTTGATTCAGCAAACCTTTTTATTGCTGGCTTTAAGAATTTAGAGTAAACTGAATATTAAATAATTAGAGTTAAAAATACAAAAGCAATACCAAGGAAGGTAAACTATTCAAAATATAAAGATATGACTTCACGGTGTTTGAGATTTTTCTTTTGTATCAAACTTCTGTAAAGACTTTTCTGTCTCTTTGCCATAGGAGACAAATTTTTAAAATAAGATAACCAACTGGTTGGCCAGAGGTTAAGTATGCAACATCCTCAAGACTACTGCACCAGCTGCCTCATGGGAGGCAATATGTGTCCAAACTATTCTGACTCAGATTGCCTGCAACCACCCTCACACAAAGGTTTGCAAATAACTGCTGTAGTAGGCAGATGACCAACACGTTGGCATCAATCTGAGTTGATGCATTTCATTTTAAAAGGGTTTGTTTGTATTCTGGCTATCTTACTATAGCCAAGGTCGCAGAGTACCTATAGTACACTTTGCAGTTAAATTGTCATCCTGCAGAAACTGGATGGCAAATATTTCCCCCAAATATTTGTGGCGGAATTTCTGTTTCAAATTCTTTCTGGACTCTGAATGTAAGCATTCAATGAGAATTTCTGTTTTAATTTCAGTGTATGTAGCAATAAGGGATTTGAGATTTTCACCAACTTATCAGTTGACACATTATCAAAAGCAGATTGTATGGAACTTTCAAGTAGACCCTATTCAATTTCCAAACTGTTAGCAGACTAACTAATCATATTGCCATTTTATCATCGCCTCGATACAAGTTGGTTTAAAATCTAGTTGCAGATCTAGTCCCCGTCTTTAACTTCACTGGACATAATTGCAATAATTTTAGTCGTGCAGTTGTTAAAGGCTGCTGTTTCTGTGTGTCTGTAGCATTAAGCAGTCCAGGTTTAATTTAGAGTAAACACCAAGCTGTGGTTATTCAGGGATTCAGGTTATTCATTGCTGAAAGGGGATACAAGCAAAAGCTACAGCAAGCAGTTAAACTTGGACTAAACCTGTTAGGTTATTTCAGAATAGCAGTCTGGTGAACTAAATTTATAATATAATAGTCATATTACTATTACATGACTACAAGTCATGT
>NW_005187459.1:1873520-1882552 GCF_000239375.1 Pundamilia nyererei
AGCTATTTAAAACACTCTGGGGATAGATGCAATTAAAACAAGAACAGTGTGTATTTAGATATAATCAAGAACAATTCCTCATTAACATCAATCCTGAAAGAGTGCGAAAGGTCTAAGATAGTGTGCTTGGGTGTGTGTGTGTGTGTGTGTGTGTGTGTGTGTGTGTGTGTAAGAGCTAGAGGATAAGCTCATTTGCGAGCTGTGAATAAATTGTGCCAACTCTGCCCTCTAGTGGTTAACATGGGCTCTACTTCTAGTTCTGAAGCAATCCAGTTTTACAACACTCGACTATATATGTATGACTAAAAGTAATAAAATCTTAGATCCAAGCTCAAATGATTAAGTGTAATACTCACCGGTCTGTCCGAAAAGTGAAAGAGGCAGAGTTTCTTCCACAGTGTGTTGTTCTCACTTAGGATGTGCAATGTCGGTGTGGCCTGTCCCAAGTTAATGATGTCACAGGCATCAGAGAACTTATAGAGGATCTTGTTTTGCATGTGCAGGGGCAAATCACTGAATGTCATGCCAGTGCACATTTGCTGAGGAAACAAGAATCACAAAAAATAAATAGTGGACTAACAACACTTCTGTATTTCACATTTCTCCCACATTAAATTCAGCTTGTAAATTGGACCAGCTTGTCAATAAGTCATAATTCATAAGCAGGTACAAATGGAGCTACATGTATAGCACTGTAAATAAAAAGGCAGATTTTTAGCCTACTTCTTATTTTAAACAGCACTCTTATGACAAGTCAGCGCAGACAGATTTCCAGCATGGCTGCTATTTTAGATTGCTGCCTGGAAGTTCTGCGGTCCACCTACTCTGCGATTTCAATAAAAATACCTTGGGGATCTGGAGGTTGTTCAGCTCCTGCTGCCATTTAACAATGGTTTCCAGACGGCACAACCAGATGTTGACGTTTCCCACGAGGACACACCTGCCATGGATGGTCAGACTGTGCAGGGTGGAGCTCAGGTCTTGTAGAAGCTCTTTGACGAGGCGTGGGTTATAGTGGTCCTCCAGAACTGGAATAAAAACACAAGCAAAAGAGAAACATGAAGGAAAACACCAGGGCTATTGAGGAATTTTTTTTTAAGGATCATAACACATTTTTTGTTGTTGTGCGGGCTCCTGCCGTAAACCACCCCATATACATAACAAAAAGACAAATGGAAAACTAATATTTCTTTTTACAAAAAAGCTTCAAGTTTGCAAAAGAACTAAAATGTGTTTACCAGAAATATACACACCACTGAAGGATGAAAAAAAAAAAATACAGTCCTGGTCTGTCCTTTGTAACCCTGTAATGATGGAGCATGCTAGCCCTATTGGTTTTGCGGTTAAACATGAGACTGCAACGACTGAACAGCAGGATGAGAGAAAGCATGTTCTGATCGCTCAAAGGCTTCACATTCACACACGCACACACACAAAAAATCTATAAACATAAAAACTACTTTTCCCAACACAAAACGCCCTGAAAAAAACTAAATTAGAGTTTAGACACTGAAAGCCGCTGACACCAAAAGTAATAATGAAAATAAAGAGTCTGTCTGTGCAATTTATCCCTCAGACACCCCATGTCAGGTCTTCTCACCCTTTCTTACAATCTTCTCCAAGATATTGAAATAGTTTTTCTGGGCAGCTCCACTCAAAGACGTCAGCTGTGATCTGGCTATTAGCTGAAAAAGCTGTGGGTGGCAGAAAAAAAAAGGAGGAGCTTAAGATGCGCTATATAAGTCATACAATTAAAAGGTTTCTTTAACATCATGTACGATCATCAATGCTCACTTTTGCAACGTAATTAAATCTTCTCAAGTCCTGAATAGCGCTGGAAAAGTCTAGCCGGTTGAGAGCTTCGCCGAGTGTGCAGTATCCATGTCGCTGTAGGTACACATCAGAAAAAAACATGTGCACACAAGCTCTGTTAATTAAAGAACTGACTAATGTGTATTTTCCATTAAAAGACAATCGCTCCTTTGTGTGAAAAGCCTCAGTACTCACTTCTTTTGTGCTCCCTTTCTGAATGTAGATCCATTTATCTGTGAAAACAACTAAAAAAAAATGCAAAAACAAACATTTTAATGAAAGCTTTCTTACAGTTGTGCATCATTGAATTTTACATATTTTAATGACAAGAGAGGGACAAGATATTTCACCTGAAACTTCATGACTTTTTAAAAATGTATTTATTTGAAAAAGTTTGAGTCAACATTGAACATTATAACATTTCCAAAGTCTGAAATTGTTTAAGGGTTTCTGTATGGATTACATTACAAGTCTTACTGATACAGTAGGATAATGATATAATACAATCAATTTGTGCTCTCTAGAAGAACTGATAGTTATGAAAGTTTCAAGATCATTTAAGGGCAAATTATTATTAAAAGTATAAAAAGTTACTTCACTTCAGATTTTCTATGTAAATCTTAGCTATAAAATGCAGAAGTACTTAGGTAAGCTAGACAACCTCAAAAGGTGCACAAGAGCTGCTGATGTGCTTATTAATATTATAATGGATGCACTGCATCTGGAGACGGAGGACACTACAAATTGATAAAAAAGACAACATTTGCAGCACAACCTTAATCCAAATCCCTGAGAGTTTTATTTCTGTCTCACTGACTTTTGCACTTTTGTACACATTGCTTTTAATCTTCATGCCACAAAAAGTTCCCCGAGCCAAAACAGTGATTATGTGCAGCTGAAACTCACACTGGGATTTAGTGTTATTGTTGTAGAAGTCCTTTTTCCTCTTTGTGGTGGAGAGCTCACACACATCTCCAACAAACAGATTTTCATTGTTGCCATTGCAGAGCCTGTTTGGACAGAGGAAACATGTGCGTAATGCATTAATAACACTTCCACGCAAGTCTGAAAACACCATGTAATTACAAACCACCGAACCACTGTGGCGTCGCCCTGAAGCAAATCAGTGACTTTTTACTGATAGCCTGTGTATCACAGTTGCACGGCAAGATGGCTCATAGCCAAGTTAGGTGATGTAGTGTTACTGAACTTACAGGGAAAACCAGTGTGAGAAATAAATAATTAAAGATCAGAGGAAAAAAAGAAACTGAACGAAACCTGTTGTATTACTGCTACACTGATATGCAGGCCAAGGTCAAACATGTCGGACAGAGGTCTCAGAACATTAAGCGTGCTGTATCTAATCTTTGTTGTTTCTTGCCTCAGGGCTGTGTTATTTTTGATAACACAGAACTTAGCATTTTCGTTGTTGACCTCAACTTCACATTGCTGTCGGAGAACACTCAAAAAGGCCGAGCTCCAACAGAAATACGAATTAAAACATGTCACATTCAAGTCAACATAGCGAATACAGATGTTCCCAGGGTTTGTGAAGACGTTTCTTACCATTTTTACTGCATAAAAAGCCTAAAAATTCAGATTACAGTCCTGTGTTGTGCGAGAGACTTGTTGCTTACTTTGTGCCTGTTCTCTACTCTTTCAATCTACTTCCACAAAATTAAACCACCAATTAGGTAAATTATTACTATGTCTTTACTAAATTCAGGTCAAAATATTAACTAATACTCACAAAACAAATTACTTGTTGAGTACAAACAAATTAAAACAACTATCTACAAATAAATCTATGTGAAAAACAATAAAAAACAAAAAACAAGCTGCAAAACTTCAATCATGAATAAGAGTGTGATCATGGAGTTCTGGTTCGCTGATTTTCTAATGAGCGTTGTGAGACAGATCAAATTACTGAACTAAGCTGGTATCTGATACACTGCATTAATAATCCATTGGTTAAATTAAGCGGCAACACTTCCAGCTAAGAGAGAATTCTTGGTAAGCTAACCCCTCCCTGGGTGTCATAGGGTGAGACGTGGGTTCTTTATCGGCCATGTCACCAGCCTGTCATGACTGACAAGACAGACATGCTTATATTTACATCTAAAGCCAATTCAAAATCACTGGTTAACCTAACATGCATCTACACAGGTACAAGGAGAACTTGCAAACTATACACAGAAAGGTAGCATCTACCGAGTCCACTCAGGCTCGGGATTAGAACCCAGAACCTTCTTTCTATGAGGCAATAGTACATTGTACCATGGTGCACCCATAGCCCTTGAGTAAGTCAGAGTCCTGTCAGTGGGGGTTTCCAACTCAGGGTCATCATATGGGTCATGTAGTCTTTAAATAGTTCCCAACAGTGCTCAGCGAGCAGTTGGAAAGTCTGCTGATAACACACAGACTTGTTTTTTAATCTCATACCTTTTAAAAATGTGTTTCCAACTTCTGTGCTGCTATATCTCTATGATGTGACTAGCATATGCGCCTAACCTTTGGAACTAGTGGATGCTTTTTTCCTTTTTTTTTTTTACCCGATTGCTTTCTAGAGGTTGAAGAACTTGTATATTTGGTGCATTGACAAAAATGTCCAGTGCGGTTGGTCCCATGGGGCTTTATTTGATATGTTTTGTGACTTTTTCCTCTCTTTTTCCTGCTCTTAAGCACTGGATTTTCTTCTTTTGCAAAACAAGTTGGTTTGGACCAATCCTTTCTACCCCAATGTAGAATAAGATCTTGCGAGTGGGGCCTCGCAGAAGCACAAAGATAGCGGGGGTGGACTAGTGAAGACGGAGGGGTCAGGACAGGGACAACTTTGCATATTCATTGATCTGTCCATGCTAACAATCAAAAAAAAAAAAAAAAAAAGGAAAAGAGGTAGAGTTACATTTAATACATGTTAAGGCACGAAGGGAATTTTTTCATGGAAAACATCTTCGAGGAGAGCTCCAAATAAGACCCTAGGGCAAATGGATGGTATTTATACAGTCCTTTCTTTTGAACTTATCAAAACACTAACAGTGCAAGCCACATTTCACCATTCACACGTATATTCACACCATTAAGTCCATTATTCTGTGGACTTTATTGATCAAATAAACCAGTGGACGTACTGGGTATGCAGTCTCCTGGTCAAGGACACTTCAACGTGTAAAACAGTCAAACCAGGGATCAAACCACCAGGCTTCTGATTAATGAACAATCTAATCAACTCCTGAGCCACAGCTGTTCTACATTACACTGGTTATCAATTCTAATATACTTCCAGAAGCATATTTAAGTTGGTCTTATGGAATAAGAGGCCAACTTAAATTTTCTCCAGCATAAGTAAAGACATGGCTTTGCTTGTCTGACTACAGAGTCAGCTGATCAGAGTGAATGAGCTCCACAGTAATCCCTTGTCTCTATCCATTTATCCAGTTGCACAGGCATAAACACAAACACACTTGCAAGCGCAGTAATCTGTCAAAGTGAATTATAAAAAGGTGGAATTCAATAGGGTGACTTTCTTACACAGGCTGCACATGGAATAACCGTCTCCAAGGAACCAATAAAAACATCACAAAGGAACAACTTATTCAAAAGGATTTGTGGACATTTTAAAATCCTCAAATAAAAGATAAACAGGGCCCTGAAGGGAGCACGTAGTTCCAAAGGAAATTAACCGAATACAAAATATAGTATGAAGACTTTTAGATGATGTTCTAGTCTCTTAGTAGACAAACACATTTGATTAAGTTCAATCAATTTACACAATTACTTGTAAGAGAAATGAGCATTAAACTGAGGTTCAAACACTCAACTGACACTCGACAGCATGAAGATCAGTGACCAATTTGTTTTAGATTTACACACGCACTGTGATCTGAAGTACTTCTGTAACACTGTGTACCATTCTAGTACACACCCAGTGTATTGTCTCCTTTCTTTCTGGCCTACATGTGGTCGCCTGGCAAACGTACCTCGGTTGCCATGAGGTCACTGGCTTTGTGGAGGGAGACTGCATCTGAAGAGCAGCCAATTTGCCTAAATGATGTAATTAGTTATTGTCTGATGACAGGCTAAAGACTGCTGACGAGTCACTGTGGTACTGGGAAGTACTGTTAGTTAGACAGAAAATTCCCCTGGCCTGAAGGGGATGTCACCAACTGCTACTGAGATGCCACCAATTCCACCCTGTCAGTACCAGCGTGACACGAACCAAACCCTGCGTGTGTGTTTACGTTTTATGAGGCTTGCTCATGAACTATTGTCCACCATATCAACAGTCTCTGGTCCTCACAATGATCAGAGATGTCACCAGTTGACTTGAGAAGATCACTTTTCAGTAAACTCTAATGAAAATGCAACAAAATAAACAACAAATTTCTAAACAACAGCGGCGAGGGAGTCAGATAAATTCAAGATGTAGAAGGACGTGCCAACATATAAATGCCTAGTCATATACAATGAGGCAATTAATAATCCTCCATCCAGTAAAACTCCAAAACACAAGCAGAACAAGAAGCTGGAGCAGAAAAAAATTCATACAAAAAAGAAATGAATGAATACAGAAAATCCCCTCTTGTCTCCTCATTTTTACAACTGCTCACTGCCAGTTGGCACATGTCAAAACAATACAAGTTTCCTGTGGAGAACAACATGAGCTCTGCTGTGGGAGGCCACATGAGCTGCAGACAGGGGCAGTGTGTAATAAAAACCAGAAAGACGAAAAGCAGAAGATGTTTTTTTGGTTTAGCTGATCTCAACAAGCTGTTGCCATTAAAGTCTTTAATCCACTAAGCCCCATTATTTGAACACACAACAGCCAGCGTGTTTGAAATTGGAGGTTATCATTATGCACTGTTATCATGAAAGCCAAAGCTTGTAAAATAGTTATGATGTCAATTCTGAGAGGGAACCTAAGGTGTAACCTGTTGTTTTCCGTGATTAGGCTCAGTCATGGCAACTTATGCTTCAAACCTAACCAGCTCACAAGCACATTAACTTCAACTCATTTTGTTACAATCTAACAGCATGCACGATGAACGTGTGTGAAAAAAAGAAGTGTCATATGCACAGAGGTTTAGGATTAGCTGTATATACTGCACACAGGTCACATTCAGAAGTTGTTTGTATGATATTACTATGTAGTCAGAAAGAAAAAAGTTGAACTGTGTGATGTAAATCACCTCATAAAAGCCTAGATGTTATGGCACCAATTCTAAGCGATTTAATGGTTCGTGAGCACTTCTGGTCTTATTCTTGTAATTTCACCAAGAAAAATCCACTGTGTCCTGGTGGTTTGAGACGGACCATGTAATTGGAAACATTAAGCTTTTGTTTTATATTCCTATCATTTAATTTCCTGTCAACTCTCCACTGTTTTCTGTTTAATAATGGAAAAAAAAATGTTTACTTGAAAACCTTCTGAGAATGCTCTGCGGATGCTGGACAGTGTCTGACAGTCATGTCAACATTTAGAGAGAGACTTGGCAGTCGATCAGTTGTAGTCAGTCCATCTTTATACTAAGAGTTGCAGCGACATTAAGATTTAAGGCACTATTGGAAACATTGGTTTAGTAAGAAACACCAAGCCAAAACACCCTAATAAAGTTTAATATGCTTAAGTGAAAAAGTTATGACCCTGTAATACTTTATGCCCTGAGAGAAGCACGACTATACTTGCTGTGATTAAAACCTTGAAAACTTGCCAAAAAAATCGAAAACAAAAAACTTTGACACTTTAAAATAAATAAACAAACAAAAACACACATGCTTAGACTATTCTAAAACTTCACCACATTCATAAGACGGCAACCTGAGACAGAACTACTTGTAGAGGTAGCATAAATAAATCTGATCAAAGACCTTCATACATACACACATAACAAATTGGTTATTTCATTAGGAATTTAGTAGGATTTCAAAACCCCGATTGAGGGCTCTGTGAGAAAATGGAGTAACACTTCCCAGTATTAAATTGAGCAAATCAAATTCCCACTACCTGATACATTATGCAGTCAGCATAATTACCCTTCTACAATCCAGAATTCTTCTAACCAAAATTCCAAGTTTTCCCAAACGGTAACAGCCTTCTCTACCTGAGGTTGGCTGTGAACTCTCTGTCATTATTACCACATGGTTGTTTCATTATTCCAGACCTAAACTGACCTTCTGCTGGAATTTTGTGTCTTTAAAGAGGGGTTTTTTTAGCTAAAATTGTTAACCACAGAGCAAAGCAACTGAACTCTGAACTCATAGAAGTGGAGCTTTTTCACACGAGTCACATCCAAGCCTTTACCCGAAGTCTCCACACTGTGTTCAGACTCAGAGATGATTAAGGAAAAGGTGAAATTACGCTGAAAGCTCAAGTAAGCCTACTTTCTTTTAACACGGAAAACTGGAAGAATCACAAGAATAATCAATAAAGAATGTGACTTATACGCAGAACCAGATGAAAATCGAATCTAATCAATATTCGCTCCACTCTCACAGCGAGCTGTTTGTGTGTTTTGTCACTTGCTGTGCAAGTAGTCTGCAGCATTGAGAAACCTTGATGAGATATCACATTCAGATTTGTCACAATTAAATAATTGGTCATAATTAGGAGACTCTTTTTCACATAAACACAACTACAAACACTCTTTGCTCTTACAGAACTACAGGATTCACTGCCAAATCAATGTCATTGAAAACTATGTTAAAATATGTCGACTCAATTATTTTTTCTGTAACAACACTCTTTGGCAAAACCAAGCTGAAATTATGGGAATGTACAGTATAATCACCTCATAAAAGGTCAAAAGTTTACATACAGTCATCGTGAGGACCAATGTCATTGCGGATGGTGGCTGTGGCTCAGAAGGAAAAGCAGGTAACCTACAAAATTGAAAGGTTCAATCCCTGCTCCAGTTTGCATCCAAGATACTGAACCTGAGTTGCTCCCGATGTGTTCATCAGAGTCTGGATGGGTGTGAATGTTGGACAGAAAAAGCTTTGAGCATCACTGTTGCCTCAAAGCAAAAACAGAGGAAGCTGGGCCAGATAGCAAAAGCATCTGCATGAGATGGGACACTGAACCAAATATTAGTGGGCGCATATGTATACTTTTGACTAGGGATGGGTATCGTTTAGGTTTTATCTGATACCGGTGCCAAATCGGTACTTTTGAAACGGTGCCGGTGCTCAAACGGTGCTCAAACCGGTGCTTAAAGAATGGA
>NW_005187459.1:1883321-1884480 GCF_000239375.1 Pundamilia nyererei
AAAGTCCTGCTGTTTTTAAAGTCATTAAAGATGTATGCTGTACAATCATTCCACCCCTGAAAAAGAACAGTTCAAAGAAATCATTAAAAAACCCAAATTACCACAACATTCATCCCCATAATGAGTGTATGTAAACCTCTGAGCACAACTGTATGTGCTATGACCCTCATAATAAGTGGTTGAATGATTAGTGAATAGTGAATTGTTGCCTTATGTACCCTTTAACCCTGGGCTATTAGGTATCTCTATAACAGACTTGTGTAAACAGGTCATTTTACACCAGTTTACCTTTAGCTTCAGTATTATCCTGAAGGAGAGTCAACTTACAGTTAGGGATTAACACATATCATAGCTTAGAAAATTCTTCAGTAACAGCAAACAGCAACCCATGACGTTAGATCCATTAAGCCAGGTATTACATGTAATTAGCCTACTGTTGTGGTTACATTTTTTTATTTTACACATATAAAAGAAACCTGAAAGAGTTTGTAGGTCTTACAAAGTTTAAAAATGTGAAAAATATCCAGAGAAATGTTGTTCAGCGGATATCTGTCCACTCATGTATCCTTATTAAATCATTCACCACTGCTCCTTTTACTTTTTTCCCCTTTTCTATTTTCTAAGAAATCTGTGATTCTGTAATCCAATTTAGAGTATCCACTGAAGACCTAGATTGGCCTCTAAAGGCACAGTTGGATTATACAATAAAAGCAACCTGTTTTGATTACTACACTTTTAATATAACTCATAAAATTTTACAGCACTCCAAAATGTCGTCAGCAAACTAAAAATGGTCAAAGTAATGTACATACAAGCTACTACAAACATATTGCCATATAAGGCAATGAATGTAAGCCAATAAACTATGATCTACTTTTACTCAAAACTGATTAAACTCATTGTTTTTTTAAGGAAGATGACCAGCAATTTCGTTTTTTTTTTCATTCCATTTTAGGCTGTATCAATATTTTGAGCAGCACAACTTTAAATATACTACTGTTATGCAGGGCCGTGCAGAGAGGTTTAAAGGGGCGGGTGCTCAAAGTTAAAAAGGGGCACATTGAACCAGGCTGAATAACAACAACACACATTCATCAAGAATCTAATATGGGAAGGGCAGGGCTGTGTTGATCTGAGACTGTAGACATTAAAAAGTCCA
>NW_005187459.1:1885900-1904089 GCF_000239375.1 Pundamilia nyererei
CCCCCCCTCTGCACGTGCCTGCTTATGCATTCTCTTTTGCACGCCCTTATGAGAGTCTCAGGGAGGTTGAAGCCTATCCTAGAGGTGGGGTACACCCTGGACAGGTCACCAATGTGAAACAGAGCTAAAGTGCTCTTTAATTGGGCAAATTTTTGACTACTTAAATATGTAGAGCTCAGACAGAGATGATACTAAACCAAAGAAATTTGATTAAAGGTAGATAAAGGTGAAGGCAACTTACTCTTTCAAATCAATCTCTCCATTGTTGTCCTCCAAAACATCTCCGAACAAGATGATCCTCTTCCAGCCATCTTCCGTCTTTGTCCAGCTCCACCCCGGCGATCTCCAATCCTTACCCAAGAAAGGCATCTTGTCTGGCAGGTGTGAGACTGTAAGCAGAGAGGGCTGCTGCTACTTCACACCTGGAGGTTTAACCAGCTTTTGTTAGAAAAAGATTTTTTTATTCTTGATGCCACCATGCAAAGAAGAGAGAAATTTTGAAATCTAATTTGTCCTTGTTAAATATAGCATGCTACAATAAAATTTCACAAACAGTTTTAAGCATTTAACCGGTTATATTCACATTATGTTCACATTTGGTTCTACTGAAAAAAACAACAACTTTTAAATGAAAAGGTGAACAAGTTATAAATATCACCAATTTAATGGCAGTTCAAAAACACTGAGATGATTTTTTTTAAAGCTTACAAATTGAAACTGATTGTTTTTAAACAAATCCCACCACACATAGATTCTTATATTTTATGCCAGCATTGGTTAAAAAAGGTGAAAACAAAAAGTATTATTATGGTTTCTCTTAGTGTTCATAGAGACACTGTAGCCTGCAGCTACCTTTCAACTGCATATCACATAAAGCACAGGGCCATCAGCCATTCTCAATTACCCTGTTACAGCGCGTTTACAGATTTAACACTCGTATGTAAAGGGCCAGACTAAGCCACAGTGTTTTAATATACTTAAATAACATACCTTGCAATATCCGTGACGCAATTATATATTTTTCTACCTTCAGAATTTGGACAATGACAGCGTTAGCGGGCGCTGTTAAAGTCGTTTTAGCTATCAAACACGAAGCTGTCAGTCGACCCAAAACAAATAATGACGACAAGAAGAAAATAATGAATCTCCGCTACGCTGGTATAAGACTGTGAATTTCTGAAAAACGGCCAAACAAACCGTTAAAGAGAAGCAGCTCTTCTGTTGTGTTGCCCGTCTCTGCTTCCGTCTCTAGCCTTCCCCTCTGCGGAGCTGGAAATATTGACGGAAGTAAGCGCGAGAATTCGTCAATTCACGCCCCCTACTGCTCTCTGATTGGTCAAAAGGTCTGTATTTATCTTGTTGCTACCCAGATTCGGGAGGCCGATTGGATAATCACTCCTGTCACTCAACAGCTTTTTTTTTAATCCCATTTGTTTTGTTGGGGGCTTTCTTCGACACGTGACAGCGGACTGCACACATGTACTTGTGTTTTGATTTTGAGATGGGGGATGGTAACTGGTCAGTCAGTGACTGATGCTGAAAAATGTTATGAAACGCTTTAAAGACTTAACTTGAATAAATAACTATTTTCTCACCCCACCCACTGTTTTTTCACATCAGTTATATGGTTTAAGTTTAAGCCGTATATTTTATGACACGTTATCTAGGTCACAGTTTTATTACTCTGGGACCATCATGCTTTGATGTGCATGGCGTAAAGCTGCAAACTGGATGTAAAAAGATAAGTTTACTTTTGATTGTTTCAAATGACGTTATTCTCTTCAGTTTAAGTCGCAAGTCGTTCAGAGCAAGGTCAATTGAATACTGTGCCTGTATATGCAAATTTAAAAAATGCAGCTATTTCGGATGTCCAAAAACGACACCCCGTTTGAACATGTTTCTTTCAAAGTTTTGTACGCATTCAACAGCCCTGACTCATTGTACACCGGCTCTCAAAAATTTTATTGTTATTGTCACGTCACCTGTTTGAGCTTAAAAATACAGTCTAATGTCCTATATGGTTTGCAGTGGGAGTTCTTTGTGGTTAAAATATGAATTTAATAGGTATTCATTTATGTATTTTGTGTGTGTAATTTAGTGTCATCTAGTGGTAAAGGTTGGAGAATGCAACCAACTGAACAACCCCTTCGTACCCAATGTTGCAGGACCTATTTGGCCATCACGTCAATGTAAAATCATGTAGCAGTGCTAGTGGCAGGAGTGAAAGCACCCACCCATTCACCCAGCTCTACCCTCTCCTTGAAAAAAATCAATGAATATTCACAATATTCATTGTGAATATTAACCATAAGGGTTAAAAGGCAGTAAAGTACAATGTGAAAGTGAGCTGATGTCATCAAATATTCTACTGTCTCACTGTGAGCCGGATGTTCCCATGCTCAGAAGTCCTGACTTCTGAGTGTACTTGCAAAGTAGGAACTAGAAGCATGCAAGTTCAAACTTTGTGTACTTGTATTGAGAAGTGTTCACTGACAGAACTGACTTCAGACCAAAGCAATGGTTTTGATTAAATCAGTGTTAGACATAGTTCTTGATTTTGATCAGTGAGATTTACATGGAAAATAAATTCATAGACTGCAGCACAGGAACTATGAATTAATTAATTAATTAAATATTGGAATAATTAAATATGTCTTAAAATGAAATCAATTATCATTTAATTTAATTTATGATAAAGCAATAACAATGAGTGACATGAGAGTACTGACTAGGAATTTTATATTACTAGTAAAAGAGGTACTGACAATTTGGTCTTGTTGTTGGATACTGCCTCCCATAAGCTGGATACAATAAGCTCAAACATTATCCAGAATCTATATATATCTAGTAAGATAAGATAAGATAAGATAAGATAACCTTTATTAGTCCCACACGTGGGAAATTTGTTTTGTCACAGCAGGAAGTGGACAGTCCAAAAGTTATGACGCAAAAATTAGAATACAAAGTGAGAGTGAGAGTTTCCTGGGTGTAAATACTTTATTTATATTAGAGGTCAGAGGAAGAACTTGTCTTAAATGTTGGTATGACATGAACTGAAGGCTTACTGTGGAGCCTGATTAGCTCAAGACTATGAGATTATTAATCTCGGGGTTGTGGGTTAGACCCAATGTGTTGAACCCCACACATTTGTTTGCCCAAACAAATCTCTTCTGATTGTTGCTTTCCCTTAGTAGAGGTTTCTTAGCACCTATTTGACCATAAAGGCCTGATTTGCACAGTCTCCTTTGAACAGCTGATGTAGGGATGTGTGTGCTACTGGAACTCTGTGGCATTTATCTGAGCTCTGATCTGAGCCAATTGAGTCTAACAACAGATTAAATGCCGTGTTGAGGCTGTCATTTTTGTATTTCTGTAAGGCAAAAAAAATCGATTTGTTGAATAATTATTAACTCATGAAGTAACAGAGACCTAATGTTCAACAATCCACATTTCACTGTTTTAGTCTTTGGTGCTGTTGATGATACTGTATTGTTCTTTCTTTGTGTTTTTTTATGTTTCAGTTGTTTTTTGCCGGTTTTTAGTTTGTTTGTTTTTTTGTCTGCTTGGGAGCTGACACAGACCTTGAGGGGATGGGGTTTTGGGGGGATAATGGGAGGAGAGAAGCTGCAGAGAGGCGTGTAAGACTGCAACTCTGTTTCCTGGTCCCAACTCTGGATCGTCACGTTTTGGGGGGCTTAATATATTTGGCCAGATTCTTAGAAATGAGAGCTTCTCCATCCAAAGTGGAATGGATGGCGTCTCTCTTAACAAGCCCAGGTTTCCTTCAGAAAGTTTCTTAATTATCTTTAAAGCCCACATTGTTTATGTATCTACAATGTAGAAAGTAGCAAAAATAAAAACAAAACATTGAATGAGAAGGTGTGTCCAAACTTTAGACTGGTAGTGTCAGTGATGTTCCATCAGGACAAGCAAAGCAAGTAGCGCGCCTTGTCAAATCTAAAAATAAACGTGAATTATAGCGTAGCAAAGTAAAGTGATCCCTCATCATAAAGCTCCTCCTGTCAGTTAATCTGTCCTTTACATTACTGCTATTTTGTGACTGCAGTTGGCTATTGTCGCTGAAAGCTGTGCTTATTTCATCTCACAGAAAAATGTAGCTGTTTCCATCTCTGAAGGCGTGTCTGCCTCCTATTAACAATAACTGGAGCTAGGAGGCCAGCAGTTTGTTTCAGGTGATTTGTGCATGTCCTTTTTGGATAAACCACTGGTCTTTCATGGTAAGCTGAGGGGAGCTTTCATTGCTCTGAGATCAGTAATATGCTTCGTATGGAAACACAACTCGTTGTCTTACTGGCCACCTTGGAGAACATTTGTGATGTAGAAAAGATGGGCAACGAACAAATGATTTTTTTTTTCATAGATATGCGGTCCTCACAGGACAGCCACGACAAATGTGTGATTTATAGAATTTGATGCTGAAAATTAAACAGAAATACAGTGTTTAAAATGTGATCAACCTTAAACATATGGAGCAGTGATAAAAATAATATTTAACACTGATTAGTGACATTTTTCTGCAGAATAGTTTTAGTTTTGATACTTTATACACAATTTTTCAATAATACAGTTTTATGTAAAGTAAGGTTTTTTATTGCTTTTTGGTTTGAAAAGTTCCTCCACCACTTGTCATTGTCAGTTAACAAGACAAAAAAGTGGGGGGAATATGGTAGATATTTATTTAACCAAGTTATTAGAAATATTTTACATCTCTTCAGCCAGGAAGGAGTGTAGAAACATGAAGATCTGCAGATGGACAGCACAAATGGCATGTTTTAATCTGATCCAGTTTATCTTGTTAAATTGGTGTTTTTGAAGAAGGTGTGTTTGTTTGTGTGTGTAGTGGGTGTGAGGGGTGACGATTGTCTCTGCTTGCCTTTCTGTAAAAGTCACGGCATGCCACTGACGAATGTGTGTTTGTATATAAAGCAGTTGGAGGGCTCAAGTACAGTGGAAAAACAGAATATAAGAAACAGTTAATAGACATCTAGAGTACCTTTGGCATGTGGTGGAGGAGGAGATTCTCATAATTGATCTTCAGCTGAAAAATCAGCAGCAATGTAATGTAATGATATGATAACAATAATGATATCACATCACCAAGAAGAATTAAGGCAGCCCTGAAGATAACCCAGTGTTAGCAATGTGTAACTGATGAAGTGGCAGTGTATAGGTAATTGATAATTCTCATAACCAACAGAACAACTAATAAAAGAGCAAGTAGTTTAACATCAATCCATCCGTCCATCCATTCCCTTCCGCTTATCATGGTCGCAGGGGAGTAATTCAAAGACAATATATTCACCCTGGGTTAAAACTTTTAAACTTTAGCAAACATTTCCATTCCACCCACTGTGAGTATACTCATGCAACATTTTACTTGTAAAAACAGTTTTATTTGTGTTTTATGTTTTCAGTAGCAGTAAAACTGGGCAAAAGGTGGTAAAGATATACAAATTATCTAGGAGTACAAAAATTTTAAGTTTTACATATAACAAACAAAATTAAATGCAAACTTGTAGCAATAGTGAGTTCACATTCACAATCAATAATCACATATTGATGACTATCATTATCAACAGGTAACCTCTACTTTTGGCAACCAACAAGTGGAGGCTTGTACTAAACAGTCAGTCAGGCATTTGGAGAAGTGAAAGGTGTGTCTGCACCAGCTAACTACTTTGTGCCCACTCACATGAACTTATAACGTATATTGTTTGTTTCTTTCTCTGTAAGAAGACAATGAGTGAAACTGAATAGGTGGCAATACGTTTAACATACTGCGTCAAGCACAGTCTTTCCATTGCTTTCCCCCAGCTCATGTTCAGCCACTGAGCTTCAAAGAATAAAAAAAAACTTGGCTAAAAGACAAAAAGAGAGAGAAAGCAATGAAGAGACAAAGCAGACGGAGCTTGGGAGAGAGATACAACAACAACGGGTCACTGGACATAAGCCGATCAGATTATTAAGCACATTCCCCTAACAGATCTAAGGGAAAGTTTGCGAGGAAAATAACCACTTCCTCAAATGTTTTTTCATACATCTGTTAAATATAAGCAGATCTTCCATACGTAAATTTTTTTGTATCAGTTGCTGTGGTTTGCATTTGAGTGTCTGTGGGGTGGCAGATATTACACTTGTTGTGGTGACCTAAATTTATTTACACACATACATGCAAATTTTTTTTTGTATGTGGACAAGGGAACAAATCCTCATGATCTAAATCATTCAAATTTATATATTAAAGCTATCTTTTAACATTAGGATAAGTTATGGTCAGAGTTTGGCAGGCAGTAGTTATGGGTAAACTCAGAGTAAGTCTCCAGGTTGTGTGTGGGTGTGTGTGTCTTCATGTGTGTTGGTGTGATGGAATGTATACCTTTCACCCCGAGAGAAATGGGAGTGCACATTATTGGATTATAAACTTAAAAGGCAGGTTGTACAAATTCTGATTTAGGGATGCTTTCATGTTTGAGGTGGCCTAAAGGTATTCGCAGAGGAGCAGAATTTATGAGCATCAGTGTGAGACTCCTTTTAATGTTCCTGGGAAGAATCAAAAGGCCATGAGCTGTGAGCCTTTTATCTTAAAATAATAGTACCACTCTTTACAAATAGTACATTTTATAAGTGATCGTATAAAATAATTGCATGTTAATGAATAATAAATAAACACACTAATGTTTTGTAGATGAATTATGTAACATTGATGACAACTCATCAAAAAGCTACAGCTAGAATTGCTGCAGCATTGTTAGACATTGAGTTATCATTAGCAGGAAGTATGTCATGTTGACAAATTTTGTACATTTTCAAAAGCTTTAAATTATAGTCGCATAAAAATACAGTATAGCTTTTATAAACAATGTAAGTCTATATGACTGTGGCCCATTCACACCCAAAATCACTGAACTTAAAAGTATTTTATTTTTATGGAAAAAGAAAATAATCCCAAACTAGTTCATACTAGTATGTTTTTGCTTCATATCACAGCACTTCACTGAATTCTTTTGAATTACTGCTTGCCTTCTTGTATGCACGTTTGACCATATTTAATACAGAAATGTTTTTTTATAGAGTCTGAATAGAATGCAAAAGTATTATATTAAATAAGCCAGTAATCCTAAAAATGTTGAAGCTGAATAATGTAAATACTTTTTGTTTTTGTAAAGCTTTTATGACATTGTATTTTATCTGTTTCCAGTGTAACTGAGATCATAGATGGTCCTGTGCAAGTAAAAAAAATAAGAAGAAAAAAAAAAGAAATCACTCAGTCATCATTTGCTCTCAGAAAAGTCATCAGTAAAGGACACACAGACACACACACACACATGCAGCATACACAATACATAACCTAAGATTTAGGTACAGTTGGAAAAGTAGGGTATCATTCAGTGTTTTCTAAGGCCAAAAACAAGAAACTACTTCCATCTTTGTCCTCAAAATATAACTTTTATGTAACATCACTTGGTAAAAAGAAAAAGCGCAATCAGTGAAGATCTCGTAACTTTTTTCCAGTGTCACTAGCATTTTTACAGCTGTACAGCCACTTGATAATCCGTGCGTTGCGCTCAATAACTGAGGTCTCTTGACGTATCTTCTCGTGCAGCTTTTCCTCCATGAGCGCATCGCTGTCACTACTGTTCCTGGAAAAGCCATCATCTGACGTGGAAACACTGACACTCCGAACCATTATTGCAATTTCATCTGAGCGAGCCGAGAAGTTGTCCTTCCCCAAAGACTCAATGACCTCACCGTCCAGCCCGCAGTACTTGAAAAAAACATCAAAGTCTGCAAAGTTTTTGGAATACCTGGAGCTGATATCAGAGTGAGAACGACTGACTCCTTTGCCAGACCTCCTTTCAACCTCAGGAACTGTCAGGAGACCACTAGATGCATTTACAACTCCAGCCTTAGGTTTTGTACCAGAGTCACTGTTCTTGATTCTGCACTCTTCTGTCACTCCATTGCTCTCCGGTTTAGAGATAACTACATGTGGATTCCATTCCTTTGCTGTTTCCTTAGGCGTGGTGATTTTTCCCCCGTTGCCCTGAGACTCACATTCCTTATCTGTCCCCTCGGATAATGGGGCATTTTTATTCACAGGGTTGAGCAACAACTTACGGGTTATATGATGTTTCCGTTCATTTGCTGGCCCTCTCAATAACTCACATTTCTGTCTGTAAATTAGAAGAGAGTCTGGTCGTTTTTTGGCGCTGGAGCGATGTGCCTGCACTGGTGAAGAGATTTGCACAGTGAGTGTATTCCCTCTCAAGTCACTCCCTGTAGGAAGATTCCCATCCCGGTGTGAGCTTCGGTTAGAGGACCCAGTGCTACTCACAGAGGCCGATCCAAGGCTAATCACTGGCTCCTGAGTTGAGTTAACCACCTGTTGGCTTTTGACGTATTTTGGTTTACTTGCGGCGAGCCTCTCCACAGCACTCATGCGTCCTTTTGTCTCACTCTCTAAATCCATTTGTTTACGAAGGTATTCAGGACCTTTCCCCAGGATTTTTGTGGTATCATTAGTTGTCTCCATTGTGGTTTCGACGGGCACTGAAGTCTCGTTGTAGATTTTCAGTGTACAGTTTCCCCAGAGTTACAGGTAAAGGATTCCATTCAAGCCCGATCTTTGCCTGAGCACGTATTGTGACGGGAGACCTTACCTTGTCTGTTTAAACACACACCACATTACCCCACCCATCCTGCGCAAGGGTAGTTTTAGCCACACACAAGCCTGTTCAAAGTACACCTGATACCATCGCAAGTGAGAACGATGAAAGGTGACACTTCTGCAGAGTGTGTTTCCCAGTCCTTCAGGTGAAAATGTGGATCTTTAGCCTTGTTGCACAAGACAGGATGTTTCATACTGTCAACATTCAGGAAAACTGGCTTCTGAATCATTAACAGTTTATAGTTTTTAATGACTTTAAATCTGAGTCATTATATGGGCTTGGTGCTCATTATAGTGAAAAAGTTGTGCAATAAGTGTTTACCCTCAACTAGTCATCCTTAAATTCTGGAGAATGTGTATGAAATATAACAGTTGGATTGTTGGAGGTAGGTATGAAACAGTGATGCTTTTTTAAAGCATGGTGGCACTAATCCATAAACATAAAAACATAGTTTGTTGAATGTAAGTTTCAATTTAGAACTTTTTATACTTCGGGGAAAAAAAACTCCATTTCTCCACTGTGTTCAGTGTGGTGACTGTGACTGTGCAATTTGACGAGTGTTGACAAAAAAAAATTGTGAACAAACTGGTTTCTTTCCTCAGGCTTGAAAAGTGTCTGTTTGCATACGAAGAAATGAACTTTAACACAAAATTCAGGTCTATTTGAAACAGAAGTTGATGTTCTTGCTCTCTCTGCAAGTTTGAGGGCTGTGGTGAAACCAGATGCTGTCTACATATCTGAGAAGATGACCTTGCGTGGGAGATCACCTAAATATAAATGAGGTATTTGAATGACTGATTGATTCCCAAAGTTGATAAAATTATAAACATCCTGTCTCAGAGTGGTGATAAAAACTAGTTCGTGCATTTATTACTTGTAGATTGGACTATTTTGATTCTTTATTATGTGACGGTTCTAAAAATTCCCCATAAAGCCTTAAGTTGAACTAAAACACGGCAGTGAAAGTACTGCCTGGGACAAGAAAGAGAGATCATGTTTCTAACATATTATCTTCTCTTCACTGGCTACCTGCTAGACCCAGAATTTACTTTCCAATTCTTCTCCTCACATACAAGGTCTTGAATAATCAGGCCTCATCATATGTCAGAGACCTCACAGTACCATATTATCCAAACAGTGCACCTCACTCTCAGACTGCTGGCTTACCTGTGGTTCCCAGTAGTAAGTATAATGGGAGGGAGAGATTTCAGCTGTCAGACCCCTGTGGAACCAGCTTCCAGACAGACGACCTGTCTCCATTGAGGATTTGACTTTAAACTTTACTTCCAGATAAAGCTTATAGTGTGAGCTAGATCAGGTGATCCTCTGCAATAGGCTCAGGTTGCTGGGGGACTTCCCATGATGCACTGGACTTCTCCACTAACCTCTCTTTACTTGCCAGGTGTTTATATACAACTACTATATTCAATTTTGCCTTCTCTCCCATCATTTGTGTCTTGTCTTGCTTTATGGTCTTCTTTATCTCTTCTTGAAGAAGGTACAATTAGCAGAAAAAATTATAGATTTTTGGGTGTATATTGGTCTTCATGCAGTTTGTTTTTTTATGTTCCCATTCACTTCCCTCCTGTTGTTCCAAACCCACCATTCCCACCTGCCCTGCTTTCCTTTCAGCTTCTTTGCTCACCTGCATTCACTTCACCAACTGGTTCCCTTAGTCATTACGGCACACGTTCACGGCTGATTTCCACCCCCCTCGGCTGTCTTCCTGTATTAGTCTGTTTTTTCTCTGCCTGCTTTTGAACCCTGCCTGAATCTTTGCCTTCTTTGAAGGTAATGTTTTGATATTGGTTCAAGTAAACTTTGATCTTATTTTTACACACCTGCTTTATGTCATGATTTTGGGTTTCTGACACTATATATCTCTGTGTTATGTGCCAGAACACATTCATGCATTAATGTAGCCAAAAATAAATCACGGAATGTCCACTGAAACATAAGTATTTAAGCAATCATCGAGGCCAGTGTAAAATAGCCAAAATAAAATACATATACATAACAAAGTCATTTAAAAATCAGATTTTTCATTTATGGTGAATCTACACAGCAATTTTGGAAACAGACTTGTTGCAGGAGTGGAGAAATCAGCAAACCTCTGCTCAGCACTGTAGATTCACACACTTTCCACCAAGTGTTATTAGTCAGTGTATGAGTAAGTGACTGTGTTTGGCAACTTACTGACAGGCTTACAGGCAGCAAAATAAGTGGCACCTAGAGGCAATGGTGCTACTGAAACAAAATGTTCTGAACCATAGTTTGAAGAATAATTGATCAAGTGCCAACCATAGAGCGCTTCTCATTCACTTTTTTATTTTAAAATATGCTGGGGCCATGTCTTTCAAAGGACATGGGAAGATTGTAGACTGTATACAAAAGATGGACACAACCGCATGACATTACCTAGTGATTAGTGAAATTTTGAAATGAGTGAGTGGGTCTGACTAATGAACCGAGGGACTGTACATGCTCATAAAATAGCAGATTGTCAATCACAAAATATGGTGTCCCTAAAGCGTACACTTCTTTATAGTCCTTTTTAAACTATAATGAGTACCATGCTTTACAAAATAAACTTTGTGATGTATTTGGGTTATACTGAGCCCGTAAACTCACCTCATTAAAAGTGTTTACTGCAGTCAGATATCAAGTGTACCACGTAGTGCTGTATAACAGGCAGGTTGCAGACCCAAATGCAGAACTTAGGATTGTGAAGTGGAATGAATGAATGAATATTGCTGGCTGTTTAACATGTTCAAAGACAAGCCACTGTAAAACACTAGTGAGCACACAGGCATGACGATAGGACGTGACAATGACCAAAGGGTGACACAGACAATAAATACTCATAAGATGACAAGAGGATGGGCAACAGGTAAGGACACAGCTGACAACAATCAAGGGAGACACGACAAAGGAAGCAAAATAAAAAAGGAATTTACTAAACATGGCATTACGGACAGATAAAAACTAGACAACGCATGGCAACACTGGACAAGCATGATAATTGAAGCAAGGGATAGAATTAAAACAAACTTAACTGAGAGCAGAAACCAGATAGGTAAAACTAAGGTGGTCTAAACTAGAAACACTGACGTAAAGAAAACTAAGAATAACAAGAACCAAAGGCTAAACACTGAGGAATTACATTCTCCCTAACATAAGGGACTCACCCAATAAAACAAACTGAAATAAAGAAACCAGGAAACACTAAAAGTTAAAGAAAATCAAAACACTGGGTCCTAAATCCCAAACAAAGTGACTTGTAGAGTTATTTTCTCATAGATTTATAAATGTCGGACATCTTTTTCCAACAAGATGCCTCCTGTTGGTCATTTGAAAGATTTGCAGGTTTGTGGCCCTTCTGCATTTACTTTACCTCTTAGACCTGGAAACTATTCCCATTCTTTATATGCAGTCTGTGTGGTAGATATACGTGCTCAGACATGAAAATCTATGCAAGCTTGTTTCTCATCTCTCATATCTGATAAAATTAAACACAACAACACTCAGCTGTCCTCTCTAAGTTTATAATAGCTGCAAGATCAAGTTTTGAATGTATACAGAAACATTGCAATTCTTATTACAAAACCTGGAATGATATCCTACTCCCTGTTTTCTCCTTCCTCATGGAAATGAAAACAGTAATTGAAGTAGAAGGTGAAGCATGCGTCTACAAACTGAACCTGAAAGATAACAGATCTCCAGGATTATTTGTTCAAAAGGCAGAGGGCAGCACTGGAATGGATAGCATGGAAGCCATTAGCCTCAAGTCTACCACGCAGTTAGCTTAGAAGACTGTATCTGATTCATATCCTCACTTCAAGACTTTCTTTCAAGAGCAAAGACCACATGCAGCATCGCTTATTGCATCCATTAAACATCAAAAAGAGGAAGATGCTATTTTACTGCATGTTAGATTGACTAAAGGAAACCAAAGCTGTAATTCAGATAATTTAAACTGACATCTCAATGTTTGTACATAATTTTCATACCACATCTGTTTCCATGTTGACATTTACATTTCTTAGCCATGCAATTTTTAGCTTTGTTTACTTGCATTTTATACTTTCTTGACCCCCGTTTCTAATGAATGTCAACTTCAGAGGTATCCAAGACATGTCATTATGATTAATGACACGATTAACTGGGAGTATGAGGCTAACACACATGTTGCAGAAAGGTTTTGTTTGTATATCATTATCACAGACATGCAGGCTGTAATAAATAGTTTTTATATCAACAATGGCTCTGCCCAATTTTGTACAAAGTTTTATCTTATGAGGATACACCTCACTTGTTTCTGTTGTCTCTAAAGCAAAGAAGATGGAAAAGTTGCATATTCTATGGCACATATTCAGTTAGGTGGTGATGACAAAAACAGAGCAAACAATGAGTAAATATTAGATGTACATTACTCAGTTTGCAGAGATGTAAAAGGCTCTGTATTAATATAAGATGAAATTGTAAAATAAATCAGTGTGCTCTGTGAAAAATATAATATTGTGGTTTTGAGCCACTCCTCCTTTCTTCATATTTTGCTTCCAAGGAGCCGTAGATTTCTCATTTTTAAAGCAGTCTTATGCAATAGTTCTCCAGGCTTTCTGAAGGTTTTTCAAAGTTTTTCTTTGGACATTGGCTGCTTTTTCACTCATTTCCAGTCTACTCCTTTTCATTTAATTATTATTTGTATTTTTTGATGAATCCACTTAACTTATGAATCATTCAAACAAAAAAGGCACCTAACTCAAAGGATGAACTAATGTTGTGTCTACACATAACGGATAACAATAAACCAGTTGCATCTTTAGGTACCAATTGCAACGTATAACAACACATGATTTAGTCCCATCTTATTCTTTAGTCGAACAAAAAACAAACACAATAAAGGTTGATAAGCATAAAATTACATTTTGGCACCAACAAATGATTCCCAAAGAGCTGTTACCTGAAAACATGGCATGTCTTGGCATGGTGAGCAGTGCATCCTTAAATAACTAAAGAAACTAGACTGGTGGGTAACAAAAATGGCAAATTACTCAACAGCTCTACTGAAAATCTGTGGCAACAGGTCTTATGGACTGATGAATACAAATTTGAAATTTTTGAGTTTAACTTTCAGCAGCATCAAGCTGCTGAAAGTTAAACTCAAAAATTTCAAAGGAATTCAGGAGAAACACCCAACAATGAATGCCTATGCCAATCAGAAAACAATCAGGGGCTCTGTTATGGTTTTGGGCTCCATTTCAGTGGTGTTGGGGATCTTGTCAAAAATTGATGGAATTAAAGTACCATCAGGTTTTAATCCACCACGCAATACCCATCTGGAAAGCATCTGATTGGTAACAACTTGCCCTGGCCCTTACTGTAATTGAAGCAGTGTGCGATCATCTTGACAGAGAACATAACAAATGGCAGCTAACATCCAAAGAAGGGCTCTGAGTGTCCTCCAAGAATCCTGGAGAACTACTCCTGAAGACTACTTAAAGAAATGACAAGAAAGCTTGCATAACAGAGTTCAGGTTGTGTTGAAGAATAAAGGTAGTCACACCAAATATTGACTTTCAAGGTCATTAAAATGTTACAAACTCTGTTTCTGTATGCTCTGTATGCTTGATATCCATTTATCCATTTTCCAATAAATTACAACACTTATTTCACGTTTTCTGTGCAAAATATAAAGAAATGGTGCTGCTTGAGACTTTTGCACATCACCTCCACACAAAGCTAATTCATCCTCAGTCAGCCCCCCTGGGGGCACCCTCGATGGTTAGGGTTTAAAGTCTTTGTTGTAAGTCGTTTCCCACCTCTTTCTTCCTCCCTCTCATTTCGTGCCATTTCTCCAATAAACACAAAAAAGGAGGAAAATAGAAAAATGCTTAAAAACTAGCCCTCTTTTGAAGGTTCGGCCAAAGTGACTATCGGCCAAAATGAATTACAAAGACAGATGTACATCTGTCCTTTGGCTCAGGGTTGCAAGTGGATGACTTCAAACATACCTGTGTCACATCTTTTGATATAAGGATTAGCGCTAAAACTAATTGCAGGCAACAGTGTTTATGATCATTTAACATATCGTCTGAGTGATTGCTGAAATCTGTTTCTCATTCGAAAAACTGAGGGTGGGATGAAAGGAAGCAAAGTAAACATGAGGACTGACACCATTAGTCACTTCTCCCCCGAGTCCTCTCACATTTATTTAATTCTAAACTTATGCCGCTTGTTGAAAACCCCCCCCCACACATTTTGCATTTTAATGTGACACTGTATCGTCTGCTAAATGTGTTTTTATTAAGCCATTCACAATTACCATCCATCCTGAGACGTGAATGAAACTTGTTGACTCAATTAAAAACGACTCGCAAATTGTCAAATATTATTGCCGCAGCCATCTTTTGCTTGCAGTTCTTGTCAGAGGGTTATGTAAAGTAACTGATAATTGCTAATTATGCATACAGCGTTAATTGTCATCAATATAAGGTCACCTCCCTCTCAATTATTCAGTGTCTGTTAATCAAAGGCTCATCTTACAATTCTTCAGAAAACAACCGTTCAGGGGATTAATGATGCAATGGTTTTTTTCCTCATTAAATGATTTTTTTTCTTTGGGCTAAGATGAATAACAGACTCGCTTTACGTCTAACAAGGGGTGGAAAATACACTCTCTGGACACATTATTATTAGTTAAACCTGTTCAGCTACTTGTTAGCGGAATATCCAATAAGCTGTTTACATGGCAAGAACCTAATGTATTTAGGCTCGTAGACTAGGTCACGATGACCTTCTAAAGTTCAAACTGAGCACCAGAGAGAGCGAGAAAAGCGACTAAAGTGAGTTTGAATGTGGCATGGCTGTTGGTATCAGAGTATTTCAGAAACTGCTAATCTACTGGGATTTTCATGCACAAACATTTTTAGTGTTTACAGTGAAATAAAGAAAATTATTGAGTTTTTTTGTGTAAAAATGCCTTGTTGGTCAAGCTGCTTTGAACTGATAGATTTAAACTCAAATAACCAATGTATGCAGAACAGTATCTCTGAATGCACAACAAAATACTGTGCAATAGATATTTTGGCTGCTACACTGGTTATTCTTACATGTTGTATTTATAGCATGTATATATGTTATATTTATGCTTATATATTGATATTCATTTTTCCCCTTTATTTTTTATTTTAATTTTTTATTACTAGGCAAATTTTTGTCTGTGTTTTGCTACTGGAACCTGAATTTCCTGGACCTACCCGATGGATTACAATTTTTCTCCATTGGTTTGGCTCATTTCTTGAAACAGAAATTACATTCTCAAAATAACATGGGCAAACCTCCAAACCTCTTGGCAAATGTTCACAACAGAATGGCATTTCTCATTCATTTTATCAAATGGTAAATGCCTTAGTACATGTCTCAATTGTCTCAGTGCATCTTTGCAAATGATTAAGTACAAGTAGCCTACAGTTATGCAGTTAGCCCACATTTAGCACATTTTCCAAATGAATAGATCTTGTAGATCTAAACTGATTAGTTGATTCTCAGTCTAATGATCATTCCCTCCAAAACATGTCAGCATGATTTCATTGTATAAGTACTCGCATGCACAACTGTCTGTTCAATTGTCAAAATTGGTCAAGAACATAATACCATGAATACCATATATGAATTTCTTTGAATATTTGATAAATTGATGACAGTCATTGACAGTCAGGTGAAACTAGACTAACGAAGAGGGAGTGTCACACACAGGTGTGTTCCATGATTGTGTGCTGCCAAACACAGATATATAGAGCTTGATCAGGACCAGTCCGATCTCTGAACATGGATAGACAAGGCCAAACAAACGGACAAGGGGAAGTTCTTCCTCGAGGAGGAGGAGGAGGAAGAGGAAGAAGAAGAAGAAGAGGAGGAGGACTGAGAATGCGTGGTGGAGGAATAGGGGGAAGAGGCCGAGGTGCGCGAAGACACTGTGCTGTCCCGAATTAAATTCAGGCCACAATTATAGACCATGTCATAAACCATTGCCTCACAATGGCAGAGGCAGGTCGTCGAGTGCAGCCTAATATGCCTCACTCTTCAGTCTCCTCCATCATCCAAACCTTTCGCAGGGAAAACAGGTATGGACTCCATGTAATCTATGATGGAATCATATGTTGTATAGGACAGGGCACTGTGCGTGAGGCAAAAAATGTATAACTTACTGTAGAGATTTTGTGTGCATCTGCCTACAGTTGTAGGTCTATACTAGCAGGTGGAGAGGACTAGTGGAATGTTTTGATACTAAATATGACAAGAAATATATTGAACAAATTACTGTAAACTATGGAATTACATAATTAGAAAATTAAGTTTAGAGTAGTATTCCAGTCACTGTGCAATGTTGCATTAGGATTGTGGTGAAGTTACTGTGAGTAAAACAATAATACAATTACACTGGTAACTTACTGTATTCTGTTCTTTTTGTAGGATTGGACGACAACCTCATGTGGGTGGCAGAGGAAAACTGCTCAATGAACAACAGGAAAGAGAGATTTGTAACATGGTGATGGCAAATAATGCCATCCCATTGAGACAGATCCGTGATGCCATCCTTCAGGACAATCATATATTCCAGAATATAAACACAATAAGCATCTCCACAATAGACCGGGTTTTGAAGAAGCATCAGATGACAATGAAACAAATCTACAGGGTACCGTTTGAGAGGAACTCTGACAGAGTGAAGGAGCTGCGCTACCAGTATGTAAATGTAAGTCAGTTACTGGTTGTCTCTTATTATAACCTTACCTGTAATCACAGTAAGCAGTAGTTCTCTTATTTGGTTTCAATACCTCCATTATTCCCACTCCCCTTTCTATCAAATACCCCTGCAGTACTTCCTCATAGGCCTATCACTAGTTTAGAACCACTGGAGTAGTGGCCTGTAGTATATTGAACCTGTGGGGGAGAACAGGTAATTGTCTAACTGTAGTATATGACTCTTCTGTATGACTGATTTCATGTTCTTTACTCTATTTTAGAGAATAATGGTATTGGAAGGACATGAGACCCCTCACATCCTGGTGTTCGTGGATGAAGCTGGCTTCAACCTGGCCAAGGGCCGAAGACGTGGCCATAATATTATTGGCCACCGGGCCACAGTGGATGTCCCAGGTCAGCGAGGGGGCAATATAACTATGTGTGCTGCCATTTCTGAAAATGGTGTGGCCACTCACATCCCCAGTCTTGACCCATACAACACACACAAGCTCCTCATCTTCTTGGATTGCCTTTATGTCAGTCTGCCCCAGGGCAGCTGTGGCTACAACCGTAGCTTGCCTCCACCAGTGTGTGAATGTGAGAGTGAATGAATAGTGGCATTGTAAAGCGCTTTGGGTGCCTTGAAAAGCGCTATATAAATCCAATCCATTATTATTATTATTTATACCGATTTTATCCCTGAAAATGAGAGAGGTCTCATAGGGCCTCACCTACCTATTTATGTAATTGT
>NW_005187459.1:1904384-1906675 GCF_000239375.1 Pundamilia nyererei
AATTTCCTTGGTAGTGTGAGTGCAATCTGTGATATCAAACCTTGGAGGCTACTCTTTTCTGTTGTATATTGTTGGTCCTCTGCCATAGTGACAAAACATCTAAATATTTTGTATGACAGTACTCACACAATGCCAAAGGGACGATGCATTTTGGGGGGACTGACTATTCAGATTAAAAAGAAATGTAGTTTTGACACATGAGTGAACTGTTTTAGGAGAGATATGAGCTTTTGCAGGTGGACCATGTTGTTGTGATCAACCATCTTGGTTTATTTTGACAAAAGCACCAAGAATGATGAGAATGTCCGATCTGTGTCGAGAAATGAGCCAAAGCTATTGAGAAGGATCTTTGCCATTTTGGAGACACTGACTGTTTAAATGCAAAAGGGATTTAGATTGACGCCTGAGTGAATAGTTTTGGAAGAGAGATATGAGCTTTTGCAGGTGAGCTATAGTGTTGTGCTAAACTGTAAGAGTGTTTTGCCAAATGATCTTAGAGTTTTGAGAATGTAATTTCTGTTTCAAGAAATGAGCCAAACCAATGGAGAAAAACTGTAGTAAAGTTGAAAATGATGCTGTTATACTAACAAAAGATGAGATGAAATAAAAGGCTTGCAGACAGTGGGCAGACTGGCCCTCACAGTGTCTGAATTGGGAAGAGGAATTTAATTTCTGGGAAAAATCATTTCCTTTTGGTTTGTATTATGCACAAAACAGCAGCTTTTTTAAAATTTCTAGAATCATCTGACACGAACATGTAATTTACACAAAGGATGGATGGGCGGCTCGCTTTGTTGCACCTGTAAGAATCGGTGATGTCACAGTTTGCTGGCAAACCTTGGAGTACTCATACCTGCGTTGTGCTTTCAGACGCCGCAGCTTAGCATGAAACTGTAAAAATAAACAAATCAAAAGGCAAAAAACCCTTATGAAGACAAAACAAATGACATTTATTTGAATGTAGTCATACAGTCTGGTTTAGTCAACACTAGCTAATAATTTTCTAGTCAATTCAAGCCCCCAAACATTATAAATCCTTCTTTTTTACTTTTGCACATGTGGACTTCTCTTTGAAAAAATGTCAGTGCATTTCTTTCTGCCACATTCATACTGAAGTGATTATGAGCATCAACTGTGACACGAAATTGCAGCACACAAGGGATATAAGCTCGTTACATAACTTTGAAAGTAAATAGTGCCACAGATGGTTTTTGTTTTGTTTTAAAATGAAAATTTGATTTTCATAATGTCTTTATTACGAACACCAATAAAATTTAACATCTTAAATCATGTAGTTAACAAGAAATTAAACGGTAATTGGTAACATATCTCTTGGATCATAGCTCTTTAGATCTCATAACTGCGAAATGGATTCATACAATTTCTAACATATTCAAGTTTTAATGATTGCTTTAAAGAAAAGCAATAATTACATTGCTAATACACCTCCATTCACATGTAAATATGTTATATAACACATTCTCCTGTAGCTAATGACCGAATACACTGATAAACCTGTAATAACAATACAATGATGTGCATCCTTTAAATCCCCAGTGTGGAGCAGATGAAAAGCAATATGTTGGATGACAAGTTAAAATGTCAGAAGGCCACATTGTCTTCACTGTGAACAAATATTGAATTTCAGTGTGCACACGGATATTGCACAATGTTTTGTGTTGTTGAAAAAGCAAGAAAAAGAGTCTTCTTTCAACATAGTATGATGTAGACTATATATCATGATCCAGCAGGCCTGCCAGATGCTGCAAACCAAATCATAGTATTTCAGTCAGAATCATTTTAGTCAAGGAAAATTATTTCCATCTGCAGTCATTTATATTTGGCTATATGGCCCTGCCCTTCTCCCTGCTCTTCAGTGTGTATACATAGAAAGGATAAGGCAGGGAGAGCAGCAACCTAAACTCCATAGGGCACAGAACAGAGCTGGCTTCAGTGACAGCTGATTAAGTCAGGCATAGCTTGAAGAGGATGAGCAGGGGTGGAGGTGGGTTGCAAAGCAGTTTGTAGAGGAAGCAGATTGCAGCTTGGATTGGCAGGCTAAAGCAGCTTTAATAGGATATATTAGATTTGCCAACTGCATGCTTAGAAGGGCATCAGCTGAGCCATCAGCTGATGTGGGCCGGAAAGAAAATCAGCTGATGCACTGGGAATGTGGGCTGAGTTTTACTTTATGGCCTGCCTAGACTAGCACTTTGAAGCAGTCACGACTGTCTGACTGTCAAAGGAAATCCTTTCTATCTGCAGCATTTTATATAAGGCAGTATAACTCC
>NW_005187459.1:1907250-1909363 GCF_000239375.1 Pundamilia nyererei
TTGCTATCGACAACATCGAAGAAGGGGCCAGGCCTCGCTAACGAGGAGGAAGAGTGAGAGGAAGACCGGTTGGTGAATAAACCGGACTTTAGGCTTTGGAGTCTGCAATTGACATGACAGACTGGATGTTGGACAAGGCTAACGAGATGGCCGTATCTAGGTCCATGAAAGCTGGCCCCTGAGGTGGGTGTTACTTCTGTTATGGGAGTAGTGTTTCCTTTTCTTTCTGCCAGGTGAGAACTCCCAAATGGCTTCTTCTGCTTTAGCTTATTGATGCTGTAAATCATCATGGATGGGGATCAACACAATAAGGGCCAGGTTTAAGGCCAATCTGAAGTTCTGGTGAGGTTGTTGCTATAGTTTTTAGATATGCAGATAGAAGGATTACAGGAATTTAAGGATATAAGGTGAGTAAAGGCTCAATGTTTACAGTTTATTAGAGATTCTGAACAACAGTGGCTTTCTCTTGAGACATACAGCAGTTATGCAGAAGCCAGTAATCCACAAGAACGGGCTAAAACTGACCTTTTATCTGACCTGACCTTTGACCTGAATTGCTAAAACTATAAAAGTGGGAAACTGAAGATTAATTATAGATTAATTATCTCATACACTGATGAAGTGACTTTGCATGATCAGCAGGATGGACTATTATTTTAATTTTAGAAACCAAAAAAGAAGGATGACATTAAGTTTTTGAGGTTTTATCATGTGCATGAATAGACCACAGTTCACTTTCACCACCATAAATTACATTAAGTGAATACCTTATCGTCTCCATCACCTTTAGACACATGCTTTTCAAACACGCTTGAACTCATACATATGCTCATTATCGGATTCTTCATGGCATGTTGAACTACTCACCTTCTCTGGAGATATCTCCTCATGAGTCCACCATAAATCTCACTACACAACAAACTTGGATTTATCTTACTGAAGTGCTTCTTTAGAACTCCATAAAAGAAATGTTTTTATTAATATGTAACTCAAATAATCTGAATAACTATAACTTTCAGCTCAGCAGTATAAATCCTTAAAACATCGTACTTTTTCTTAACTATTTTTCAAATTATCTTTATTCAAGATCTCAATCTGTTGTTATTACACTAGTGTGTTTTGAACTTAATTTTAGATACTCGTTTATTTAAATGTATTTCATAAGATTGTAAATCAAATCAGTATTTAAGAGTATTTGTATATTCTTTGTACCAGTATTTGTAAGAAAACATGAAAATGTTTTCTTACAAATCTTTTTTTCCTTTTCCCCCCTCCCTACCCTATGCATCACATAGACTGTATGTAGAAGATGCACAATGTGATGTTCCACAGGACCATTTCAAAGCCTCAGTTTTAGCAGCATGTACGCTGGCCCTGACAGAACAAATACTGCAACATGGAGGAAAAAAAAAAAACAAAAAACAAAAAAAAACAGCAAATAGGATAAACACTGCAAAAGCACTCAAAAAGTGTTTTGGGGAGACAATAAGGTGACTAAACAGATGCAAAAGTGACAACAGTAAACAGTTAATAGCAAACATTAATATTATATTAACAGCATTACATGCAAGTCATGCGATTAAAACTCTGTCTCCGTGCAAATCTTCACAAGTTTTGGTTTCTGTAGGATCTGCAGCTGCTTCGTCATGTTAGCATCTGCCCGAAAACACTACTGCTATGGTTTTTGAGATTTTTTTTCTAATTTGTTTGTGTTTTATTCAGCTGCTGTCATATTTTGTGTGATTTTGAGGTTGTTGTTTTGTTTTGTTTTTAAATTTGCTGGTGTATTCTTAACTAAGAGTGCATTTGACCTCTAAAGGTAACCTTAATTATGGCTGTGACCATTTTGTGAGAAGAACAAGTCATCAAATTTGGATGAGAGGATGGTGTTGCTCAATTTGGTCTAGCACAACATTAAAATTACAGTGTGCAGTGTATAAAATCTCATAAATCTCTATAGATGTCAATATAGGGAGTGCAGAATTATTAGTCAAGTTGTATTTCTGAGGAATAGTTTTATTATTGAACAACAACCATGTTCTCAATGAACCCAAAAAACTCATTAATATCAAAGCTGAATGTTTTTGGAAGTAGTTTTTAGTTTGTTTTTAGT
>NW_005187459.1:1910536-1925072 GCF_000239375.1 Pundamilia nyererei
TGATGTCATTAGACCACACCCCTTCTCATTACAGAGATGCACATCACCTAATATGCTTAATTGGTAGTAGGCTTTCGAGCCTATACAGCTTGGAGTGAGACAACATGCATGAAGAGGATGATGTGGACAAAATACTCATTTGCCTAATAATTCTGCACTCCCTGTACATTACAATCAACTGAATACTTTTCTCTTACCGCTCCCATTTCAAGTGTATAACCTAAGCAATGATGGCCACCATAGGGCAAGGAAACCTTACTGTTGTTCATTTGTAGTGAGTGTAGGTTGTTAGTCCAATGTTTATCTGAGCAATTAGCATGTGTCCATATCAATTTACTCTGGAGGAGTCTGTAAAACTTTGAAAGGAGTCTAATGCGAGTCAATAGGTCAGAAAAGCTCACTTCTGTTTGGTGACAGTGAGGTGAGCTGTTGAGGATTTGCTGAATTTTGCTGTTAGTGAGCACTGTTTTTGTTCCTCTTAGCTGCCATTAGCTGCTGTAAGGCAGCTTTACTGAAACATTCTTTGAAGCATGTATGTGGCCAGTCTATAGCCACATACATAAAATGTAATTAGGCAGTGTTGTAGTGATGTAGATCTTATCCACTGTATTCAAGATTGTGGGGCAAAACATGACAGCTTCCACAAACCTGCTCTTTTGTATGTTAAATGGATTATTTCTAAGTTTATCAGAGTTCATCAATTTATTGTAAGAAGTGATTACACACTAATCAGCTTTAAACTTTCAACTAAAAATAACTATGTGATAATAATAATAATTATTATTATAACCTGTTCACCTGTTGTCACAATGACAGAAATTAGCTATAGAAACTAATACTTTTTACCAGGCTGTGAACCTGTTTTATTTCTGGTGTAAAATCCCAAGAGTTTCTGGTGGGTTAAGAGTTCAATAGTTAAACAAGGATTTGGGTGTAAGTTTTAAAACACTATTACCAACCATAAACCCACTTTAGTATCATGTTCAGTAAATCCAGATGTTAATTTTAAAGTGAGCTAGTAGTATTAAGAACATATTCTGCTGGCTAATGTGAGCAAAAATAATAATTAAGTGTGCATTCAAATTAGTAACAACTAAGGCCATCAGCTGTTTTGCTTGCCAACTTTTTTCTTCATGAGTACAATATGTCACAGCTGCGCTTGAACTGCTCTGTGAGCTTCACAATGACAAAAGTAGTTTTTCTATATTAAATAAATCAGCCTGTGACTACAACCTGGCCACATCTTTCCTTCCACCATAAATCATTCGCCAGTTTAAGTTTCAGTATTCATGTGTGGAATCTCTTTTAATTAAAAGCACCATTGCAATATTTTCTACGCCAAAATCACAGTTTAGCCCACAAAAAACAATTGCCATCTTGATTAAAGTCTTTAAGAAGGTGATCATGAAAAAGATGGCTGAGAGCGGAAGAGAGTAGACGTGTATTCGTGAGCTCTCGGCGGTAGGCCCAGGAATCTATCTTTATCCTGACTTGCCCTCATATAATTCTGGACCATAGCAAGAGGCAAGGTTACTAAGGAAACTTCTGTATGGCAAATTAAAATTTGCGACACTCAAAACGAAAGAAAACGGCTAAAACTTCAGGACACCTGCACATATTAGCAACAAGAAATATGGCGGATGGGAAGGAGGATTTGCCAATTAGCAAATTACTCAATGCTATCAAGGAAACTAAAGAGGACCTCACGAACCAAAAACAAAACAAACAAAAAAACCCCCAAAAAAAACGTCTGACATACAAACAACCCTGACGAAAATTGAATCCTCTCACAATGCGCTTTCAGAGCAGGTTGAGGAGATGGAGGCGCGAGTGAGCGCAAACAAAGACGACATTAAAGATGCACACAACCGTGTCGATAAAATGGAGAAATTGACAACGCAACTCAAAAGACAAAATTGACAACTTGGAGAACCGCAGTAGAAGGTCCAACCTTAGGATACTGAACATCCCTGAGCAAGCAGAAGGCTGCGACGCTGTTGGATTTTTGGAGAAATTTATACCACAAATCCTGGGGAATGATAACTTCACCTCACACATTACCCTTGAAAGAGTACACCGCGTTGGGAAGAAGTCTGACAGACCACGGCCCCTCATTGCTAAGTTTCTGAACTTCAGAGACAAAGAGAAAGTCCTCTGACTGGCTAGAAGTAGGGGAGAGATGACGTATGAGAATAAGAAAATATCTATTTTCCCGGATCACAGTGCAGACCTGCAATGCAGAAGAGACGAGTTCCGTGACGTGGAACAGAGGCTGCGAGAGAAGGAGATTGAATATGCTCTGATGTACCCAGCGCAACTTCGCATCAGGCACCAGGGATCTATCAAAATTTTCCCCACTCCTGCCGAAGCGCAACGTTACCTGAAAGATCTTCCGAGTGATTAGACTAAAGTGATCTAATGTGATTTCAACAAAGCAATTCGCTCTTATACTCTCAGATGAGAAGGCCTCCACTGTTAACTTTGGGGGTGGGGGCAAAATGAAGGAAGAAAAGACTATAACATCAAGCATTGACATAGAAACTCTCCATCCTCTACTTTTCAGACGAATTGGAGATACGACGTATGGTAATCCGGTATTTGATAACTAATAGAAATAATTGCTCGTTAGTCAGTTAAAATAATGTGTACGAATTCATAAAAGTACAGATTTTGTGTGCATTTATGATCATGATATCAACCCCCTACTGGATGAGTGTGATTACATTTTGATCAACCATTTATTTGTCCCTTATACAGTTATGTTCTATATCTGACTGTAAAATTCAGTACTTTGCTGTAAATATTTCACCAAGAGTGGCTAAAGTTTCAACCTTAGCAGCTGCCTGGGCCACCACTATTCTTTAGCTGAATTACCTACCTAATGTGGTTTTGTTACAGGGGTTTTATGAGGCAGGTTTTATTTTAACATTTTGGGGTTATGTATGGTCTCTTACCAAAAATTTTACTCATACTTACGCAACTGTTCAGACAGCTCCCTGGTCTAGGCTGTATCTTACTATTATACCCATGTACAGAGCTTCACCACATCAAAACTCAGAAAAACAGGAATGTGTTCAGAAATCCCCAGTGTTGAATACCATGACACTTACCTGTCATAGTCATATAAAAAACTTAAATTACGGTTCATCTAACTTGTATATCTTGGAATATTAGAGGGATCAATTTACCCATTAAGAGGAAAAAAATGCTGACATACTTAAAGAGGCCAAGTGTAGATGTCGCTTTTATCCAGGAGAGTCACCTCACAGATGCTGAACATCTAAAATCACGAAGAGATTGGGTGGGCAATGTTTTTTACTCGTCATATACTTCCGAAGCAAGAGGCGTTCAGTAATAGTAATAAATCACATTCATGTAGTTGTAAACAGCATGATAATATATTAAGTAATCCAAAGTATTCAGAATGCGTTACTCTCATTGAGTAACGTAATGGAATACGTTACAAAATACATTAATGATACATTTATTGACTTTCAACAACTAAAGGAAAAATTCAAACTCCCAGGACAAAGTTTCTTCAAATTCCTACAAATAAGAGATTGGGTCAAAGAGAAATCCAAAGGGTTATTCCCCGAGATACCAAAAGAAACTCCTCTTGAAATGCATCTTTGCACCAAACCATGGAAGTCAATAAAAGGAATAGCATCTTCTATATATGCTATTATGAATGAAAAGTTACCTGACCATAACAAAGCGTGTATAAAAAGAAAATGGGAGACAGACCTGGGCCATGTCTATGAAGAGGTAGAATGGCACCATTTATTGGAACAGGCACAGACCATGTTAATTACTACAAAACACAGGCAAATGCAATTTAATATATTTCATAGGATATATTACACCCCTTATAGGTTACATAAAATTGTTAATAATTATTCCCCCAAATGTTTGAGATGTAAGGTGACAGATTATGATCTCCTGCACATGCTGTGTCATTGCCCAGTGATAGAAGAGTTCTGGAGACGGGCCATTGAAATAATCTCAAGGGTAATGGGGATCCAAATTGAACTGGACCCAAAACTATAATTCTAGGTGACACAGGTTCTATTAATGTGAATTACCATAAGAGATATTTTATTTTACTTGCGAGTACTGCAGTGAAAAAATGTATTCTGCTATATTCGAAATCTGAAAATTCTCCAACATTGAGACACTGGATTAATGAGCTAGCGTCCTACTACACACCTGAGAAGATATCGCATAGTGTAAAAGGGAAATATGGAACCTTTGAAGAAATTTGGGGCCCCTTCCTGGCAGTACTACCGTCTTTGGACCTAATAGATCATAGAGATGACGCAAATCCCCCTGGGTCTGCCTTGATTTGATCCCCGGTTAGGCCCTCCTGACTCGATTTCCTGAATGCTGCAGTTTTATCGTGGGGGATGTTGATTCCTGTGCATGAGAGTTTCTATAGAAACTGTCTGGATACACGAATGTGATGAGGTTGAGAGCCATACAGGGGTAAAGGGGTGGGGGGATGGTGGGAGGGGGTTTACATGATGTGTTTTGTGTTTTGCTCACTTTTTTTGAGTTCTTTGTTTCTTTTGTTTGTTTGTTTTTAAAAAAAATTCTGTAATTATCAATGTTGTTATGTTATTTTCTGTGTTTGGTTTTCAGATGTCTGAGGTTATCCTTGAAAGGCATAGATACAAGAGTGTGTACCTGGGAGTGCTTCTGTGGTCACAATGGCCTGCCATGTTGTGGTTATTTGTTGATACTTGCTCTGTCCCATAGTTGTGAGTTTTCTGGGTTTGTTTTTGTTGTTGCTTTGTTTGTTTGTGTTTGTTTTCTAATTTAAAAATGAAAATAAAGCTTGGGGAAAAAAAGAAAAAGAAGGCGATCATGGTAATGAGCGCATGCTATGACCAATAATGAAAAGCTGCTGTTTTTCAGTCAATTAGGAGCAATTTTTTCCAGGAATTCATTCATGCTCTCAGAACAGTTAAGCCAGCCATTAAAATGCATTGAAACCATTCTTCCCCAAACAGCCTTGTTTTGTACTAATGTTCTTTTCTTTTGAAATATTTATAATAAATACTGTCTGAAGTTGCAGAGTGCTTGCTATTCCTTTTTTTTTTTTAAATTTAATGTAGTTTTATTGCGTTTTGACATTTGTGCCAAAAAAAAAAGGACTGTTTTATAGGAATAATATTTCTTAAGTACGGTGTTTTAAATTTAGTGATGAAGCATATTTAATACAGCGGCAAACCAGAGGAAATGAGCAAACAACATCTATTTCCACAAGGAAGGAACTGTTTTAAAATGTAAATATCATAAAAATGCAATGACTCGAGAATCACTTAAATGCTATAATTATTTGAAACTAGTACACAGAAAGAATGACTGTTATCCTTCTTGAAACATACTTCATGGGCCTATTTTCTTTGGATACTGGCTGAATTTTCAATAATTTTCAGTCCAGTCATTGTACCTGATCATTTTCAGAGGAATGTCTTTTGTCTGTTTGTTTAAGTCACTTAACACGGACCTATAAATAATTCAAGCATACAAAAATTTGTTATCCAGAGACATTTGTTTACCTGCTTGAACTTACACAGCTTTGATCCTTCATTATCATATTCGAGTTGGCATTGAAGGGGGGATTAGGCTTGGGGCCAGTGGTGGATATAGATAATACCACCTGCATCTAATTGCTAGGTTTTCCACTTAAAGACATCATTAAAAAAAGACATTCCTCAAAGGTGAATCACAGGCCTAAACTTGCTTCACTTAATGAAACACTGAAGATTATCTTAAATAGCAACATATTTAAGAAAACCAACTAAAACTAACTTTTTTTTTTGACAATTTCCTGGCAGGTTGCTCTTTAAAATGTTTTTCGAGGTAATATTTTGATCTGTCATTCTACAGTCTATTTACCCATGTCATTTTGAGCTTCTTCTTAGAACTAGTGTGTCCCCTTCAATTAGCAATAGTCGTCATCACTGGCTAAGGTGAGGGTAAGAAGCAGAAAGAGAGACTAAAAAGCATGGCACAGCAAATTTTCAGATCTCAGTACATAACACTTAGATTCTTGCCATGTTACATGCTTTTTCACTTTGGTTCCTGCTCTTCTGATTATTCCCTTTTAGTCAGTCTCAAGCTGACGACTTGGGACCAGAATTAAATAGTCTTTTGCAAGTCTTTGCCTCAAATTTATCATTACATTTCTTGCTTCAATTTTTCCTGCAATGTCTAGTTTTTAATTTTGAGGTTTGTCTTTTGCTTGGACTTCTATAACTCTGAATTCTCCACTCCACCTTTAATTGTTTATTTTAACATAAACTATTGACATGCTCCAGGGCCTGATCAACCCTGGCAGGGCCTCCTTGGATGAGGGTGTCTAGCGATAATGGCCGAAACACCCGATGAATCCAAGGTCCACTACTGACGATGTGTCCCAAATTTTAACAATTTAGATCAGATTTCTAATCCCTAAACCTAACCACGGAAAATGGCAGGTTAGTTTGGGTAAAAGAACTAAAGTTGTGCCACACAACGATGTGGTAAAGTTTCTGGGCTGCTTTTCCTCATAACAACCATCCCTCAAGATTTTCTCCATTAAAAGCAATGCATTGTCTGGGATTGTAACATCTAGTCCTTTACTGACTCATAATGAACCAGCAGAACTAGACATTTGACCTCTGCTTCTTGCTGTTTGAACTTTCCACTTGTCTCACTGTCATCCACATACATATGCTGTTTTACTTCTACTAAGTTTCTTTCCACTGCTCTAAAAAGCACATCTCCACTTCTCCAGGCTCTCTTCCAAATGCTCGTAAACATCATAGTCCATGGAAACTCCTGTCTGACCTTATCTGTCAGCCTGTCCATCACCACTGCAAACAAGAATGGGCTCAAAGCCAGTGTATACTGATATAATCCCAACTTCCACCTCCCTGAACCCATCCATCACTCCTACTGCACACCTCGCCACTGTGCTCATACATGTCCTTTACCACCCTCACATACTTCTCTGCCACGCCTAACTTCCTCATGCAGTACCACAGTGTTAATCTTTGCTAACACTGCATCTGTAGTGTTCTTTCTCAGCATGAAATCATATTGCTGATTCTCTTCTTGAACTAGCTTCAACGAGTCATGTGGCTGTAGAGCAGGTGGTAGAGCAGGTCCATCAGTTACTCCATCAGTGCTCCTGTCTCTTATTTTCTCCATTTGACTACCTGACAGGCAGATCGCAGTTTGTGAGACTGCAGAGCTGTGTGTCAGAGTCTGAAGAGCAACATAGGAGCACCCCAGTGAACTGTTCTGTCCCCTTTCCTCTTCATCATCTATACAGCCTACTTCAAGTACATCACAGAAATGTGCCTCCTCAAGAAATTCTCTGATGACACGGCCATTATTGGAAGCGTGGAGATGGGAAGGGAAGAGGAGTACAGAGGAATGATTGATTGGTTCATGAGGTTGTGTGAGGAGAACCACTTGCAGCTGAATGTGGCCAAAACAAAGGAGCTGGTGGTGGACTTTGGCAGAAACAGATCCCGACCCTCCCCTTGTCTGCAAAATAGTCACATCCTACAAGTATCTGGGAGTTCAACTGGATCACAAGCTGGTGTGGTCTGCCAACACGGATGCTGCCTACAAAAAGGGTTCGAGCCGGCTTTACTTTCTATGAAGGTTCAGATCCTTCAAATTATGCAGCAGGCTGCTCTACATGTTTTATCAGTCTGTTGTTGCGAGCACCATCTTCTTTGCTGTGGCGTGCTGGGGTGCAGGCATCAAAGCAAAGGACGCAAACAGACTGAACAAACTCATCAGGAAGGCAGAGTCTGTTGTTGACATGAAGCTCGCCACCCTGGAGTTGGTCATCAGTGACAGAATACTGGCAGACTGCTGGGAATCATGGACAATGACTCCCACCCCCTCCATAACACACTGGACAATCTGAAGAGCAGTTTCAGCAACAGGTTCCTTCGCCCTCGCTGTCTGAGAGAACGTTACAGGTGGTCGTTCCTTCCTGCTGCTATCAGACTCTTTAATTCATCCACTTGGGTCAGGTCCACACATGTGGAACAGAATTAATCACACCTCAACGCACCTTGTCACTTTTGTACACTGCAAAATATTTCCACACATACTCGTCCTTTTATATTTATATGTATACCTATATCCATATATTTATCTATTTATTTTAATATTTATCTATTATAACTGTTTCTACACTAATCTTATGTGCGTGCTTGTGTTTGTTGTATATTTGCTGCTATGACAACTCAGTTTCCGTCTGAGATTAATAAAGTTTCTCTGATTCTGATTCATCAGCTTCTCAACGCACTCCTATCTTTCAGTCATACTCTCTTCATTCTTCTTCGTTAGTACATTTATAGAACAGCTTCTACCCGTGGGCTGTCAGTACCATAAATGCAAATTAAGAGTGTGAGCAGACAAATAGCAGCTGTTGCTGCTATTTGCTATTGATTATGTTTAAATTTTTTTGTGCAATATTTTGTTCTGTGAATATTTCAGCAGATGTTCAATTTCCATCCCTCAACATATCATCACGTCAAATTGGCAGATTTACACCAGATGGACTTCCTGATACTACTGTCCCCAATTATATGGGCTTAGGACTAACAGTAGGACTACATTGGGTTGTATGTCAACTAAAAACAAAACAAAACACAAACAAACAAAATATATATTCACAGATATATGGTATCACTTATAATTTCCAATGTAAATGTAAATGAGACTAATAATCTTTAAATTTAAAGCGCATGTGGTTCATACTTGAACCCTTCAGCACTGTCAGCGTGCTATACTTTTGTTCAGGCAGTACTTGGCCGCCACGTTAGCCGGTGTCGTAGTCGTACAGGACCTTTCAACATGGCGGCGACGGGTACAAAGTCGGTTTTGTTCGTTTGTTTGGGTAAGAGACGTCTTTTAAACCCACAAAACCTCAGTTAAAACTTACACGTGTTACTGCTTAAAAGCAAACATGTCATTCAGTCAGCAGGTCAACTCATCGCATTTTAATAAATGAAATGAACTGAGCTTCGTTAGATGTACCTCAGAGTGCTAACTATGTACTAGCTGCCTTACAATGAACGCGAAGCTGCCAAACACACTTTCCACTTAAGGCTCTTAAACTTTTAACTTCCATGTGTGTATGTTTGGTATCTAATCAGCTGTAGCCTTATGTGTAAACGTCAAGCAAGGTGTCCGTGTTTAACTGGAGAGATACGTGTCTAAGCTCAAAGAATCCAAAGTGAAAGCTGTCAGGAACTCACCTCAGCACGGAAACGTCACTGCAGATAATTTGAAGCACATGCGTCCAATTCTGAAATAGTTTTCAAGATGTAGCAGAGTGTAGGTTGACTCTGTTATTAATTTGAGTGGTAGATTTTTCATTATAATTCGTTTCACATTTCATTAAAGCTTCTACAGAGGATTTTACTTTACCAATGGACTGTTTCCTGAAAAAATACTAAACGTGATCAAACATTTTAGAAACTGCTTGATGCAACTACCAAAACAGTAGTTTAAACATTACATGTTAAGACACACATAGATTTTATGTTATATATTTTGGACATTAACAGATTAGTTGTTATTTTAGCCATTTACTAAAGCATCCCGTTTAGGGTTGTTTTTTTTTTTTTTGCATACTTTTACCTCTGGTGCTGTTGACATCCTAATTGGAGGAAGGGTTCAAGTAGTACTGGCCTTTTGTAAAACAACACAGATAATTAGGTGGGTTAGACAAAAGCTGTGAACATTTTATTTATGGTTTATTCAATTTGACTAATTAAGCCCCTGAAAATATTTTTTTTAAATTTTGTTTTATGTTAATTGCATTAAATTTAAGCCAAAAGTCTGCTCTTCAATTAGATCTTTTATGAGATTCTAGATTTTGTTTAGGACATTTAAAGTTGCGACTGTATTTCAAATAGGAGTTTTATATATGCCTAGTAAATCCATTGTCTTTGGATGTTGCCAGTAATATGCTGGACTTCTGCATGGGTCTAAATGTTAAAATATGAGCTTAAGTTTTAGAAATATTTTTTCAGGTGTTAAAATATTGTAAAGGTTTTGCCCCTTTTCATCTGTTATGCCTCAGATGCTGTCCCAGGGAGCAATCACAGTGCACACAATAAGAAAGAAAAAAGCTTAATCAATATCTGGCCTCGACTCAAGATTTTAAGTCATTTTAGTTGTTGACACAGTCCGAAAGTAAAGTCAGTTTCACAATACATTTCTTTTTTGTTTTAGCAGTCGAAATCCATTTATACAGAAAAGTTTGTATTTTAAAATATCATACATATATCTTTATGATATACTGAAGTTATGTGTATTACCACTGGGATATTGCAGTTTTCTAAATATATCCTTATCCCTTTAATATGGTGATGTTGTTTGTGGTGTTTAACAGGGAATATCTGCCGATCCCCCATTGCTGAAGCAGTCTTCAGGAAGATGGCAACTGATGGTGGCATCGTTGATCAGGTAAAGTCATTGTTGACATATGTTTTCATTTCGTACTACAGATCTGCTGTACACATTTTTTCTGTTTATAACTCCTGCCATTTGATACAACTATGGAAATGACAACAGAAGTGTCAGCCACTCACCTTAAATGTTCTGTTCAGTGTTGCATGTTTGAAGAGCCCTTTACGTATTACGTATAACACTACAATATGAATAACATATCAAGAACTAGTCTCAAAAATATTTCCTCTGGCATTAGTGAGGAAAATTATTTCTTCATACTGGTTGGTTGATAATATATATTTTTAATTTGGCAGTATTAACTTCGCAGTTTTAAAGTCCTGGTCTCTGGAGAGAAATTCGATATGAAATTAACTTTTGCTACTAACTGCAGTACATTGATTTAAAATGGAAAAAATGAAAGTTCAAAATTCCTCACTGAATTCAATTTGGATAATAGCGACCTGCTTACAGTCTCTAAAGATGATTAGGAACATTTACCTTCAGTTTAAATGTGGAGTTGCCCTTTATTCTGTACAGAAACTTCTTTCTTTATGAGACTGTAATTCGGTTTTGTTGAGTTTCTGATTCCCGTGCTTTGTTCTGCCTAGTGGAGGATAGACAGTGCTGCCACCTCCACCTATGAGATAGGAAACCCTCCAGACCACCGTGGTCAAGCCTGCATGAAGAGGCATGGCGTGCCCATGAGGCATGTGGCCAGGCAGGTATGATCACCCACCACCTCTCTCAAGACGTAGCTAGCGCCCCCTTTTTGTTCTCTGTTGCAGTGGATCATAGACAGTGGTGCCACATCAGACTGGAATCTAGGCAGCTTACCGGATGCCCGCGGTCTAGCCTGCCTCAGGAAGCATGGCATTGACACGGACCACAGGGCGCGACAGGTACAACCAGACGTCCCACAGCTGCTGTCACTGCAGTGGAAAGTGTGTGTGCGTGCGTGTGTATGTGAGAATGTAATGCTGCTCAATCACATTTTTAAAAATAAATTGTCACATACTTAAAACAGTGAGTAAGAAGGGTAGGTAGCAGTCTTCTCTCTTAATTACAGGATGATTTTCAGGCATCTTGGCCTCTTGTGGTAGCATGGATGTTGCTCACAGACCAGCTGAGTGTTACTGGTCTACACTCTATGTTTCACTTGGATTTTATTCTGAAGGTCTTGATCTGTTAGTCTGCTCCATCATGCTTTCTTCTGACTACAGAAAAACTGTTAAATAGCTATTGTGGTTGTTTTTGATGTCAGTCAGCTGCCTACCAGGGAGTCTGTCATCCTAGAAACCTATTCTCCAGGTCTGTGTAGTCAGCTTTCTAATCACAAGAACCAACTTTCCACCTGCTAGAAGTTTTGGTTTGTGCTGTTTGTTTTTCTCTTTGGATCTTTGAATTAGTAGAGAAGGGTGACTGTTGCTAATTACAGAGACTGCAAGACATTGTGCCCAAACAGCAGCATGAAGGAAGTGAAACACGTGTTTGTACTGCTTGGGGATAGCTGCTTAACTGGTTTTCTTTTGAAAAGGAGACTGTCAGCTAACCTGCTCATGAGTGAACGAGATGCGCTAGAACAGGATCTTCCACAGAACTGTCTGAAGTAAATTTTAAACCTGTTTGGAAAAGGGCCTACATTTTTAAAAAAAAATTTTGAGGCACTGGCTATCTAATCCTTTTAAAAAAAGAAAAAAAGTTTGTTTGTATAAACCCAATACACTAATTGCCATATTTGCTAAGCCAAAATTTAATTCATAATAGAACATAAATACTTGGGAAAATTAACCATTTTAATGTAAATATAAGTTCATTAAGAAATTAATGGCAGCACCATGTCTCAAAAAAATGTTGGGCCAGGGCCGAGAATAATGTTCCTCAACATTAAAGACTTTTAATATCTCATTATCTGCAGTACAAGATATCATAATAGATTCAGAGAATCCGGAAAAAACTCTGTGCGCAAGGGACAAAGTTAAAAATCAGTATTTGATGCCTGTGATCTTTGGCCCCTTGGGTTGCACTGCATGAAAAATAGGCATAGATCAGTAAACATAGTTCGTCATGCCATCCACAAATGAAGGTTAAAGCTGAGTCATGCAAAGAAGTAGCCAATCGTAAACACAATCCAGAACACTACAGTCTTCTCTGGGCTAAAGCAAAGCGGAAAACTGCTCTGTGGTCAGAGAAATTAAAATGTAAAATTCTTCTTAAAAATGCTGCGTACCTCAGAGTAAAGAGGAGAGCGACGATCCAGCTGGTTATACGCATTCTGTTGAAAAGCCTACAGCTCTGATGGTATAGCAGTGTATTAATGCCTTTGGAATTGATATTTTGCACATCTGGAAAGGCACTAGCAATGCTGAAAGCTATTTTACAGGTTTTAGAATAACATATACTCCCATTCAGATGATGTCTTTTTCTAGGAATGCCTTGCATATTTCAACAAGACTATTCCAAACTGCATACTGCAGCTATTGCAAGAGCATGGCTTCATAGAAGAAGAGCCCAACTGTCCTGCCTGCAGTCCAGACCTTTCACAGACTGAAAACATTTGGCTCATCATGAAACCAAAAATATGACAAAGAACACCCAGGACTGTGGAGCAACTAGAATCTTATACCAGACAAGAAGGAAAGAAAATAATTTACCCAAAGATCAGCAGCCGGTCTCCTCATTTTGCAGTTTTTTATGGACTGTTGTTAAAGGAAGAGGAGCTGTTTCACGGTGGTAAACACGAACTTGTCACGAGTTTTGAGATGTGTTGCACCATCAATGCAAAATGGCTTAAAATGGCTCATTTTCTCAGCTTAAGGATTTCAGAAAATATTCTGTTTTTATTTACATATCACAAACTGTATAACATTTTTAGGAGTTGGGGTAGTATTTTTGAGTGTAATAAAGAAGCTGATAGCCAGTCCCTGGTCTAGACTAATGTTCAAGTTGATGGCACCTGTGACGTTTGTGAAATATTGATGAAGCCAGTGTAGCAAGCATCACTGCACAGATGTTTCTAATCCTTAAAGAGGCCTGAAATTACACCAAGATGTTTGTCCATGTATGGCTTCAGGCTTTATGCTGCGCTGGCTTCTCCTTACAGTAACTCCTACTCCCCAGTGCCCTTAAACACTGAGAGATCTCCGGTGTTTCACCCTAGACTTGAGATCTCCCATCTCCTTGTTTTGGCTTACTGCAAACCAGTTCTGTCAGACCCTCATCTAATCTCCTCAAAGCAGGGATGGGAAGGCTCAACCCTTGGCTTAAACCCAACCAAATCCACACAATAAGCTTTGACAAGTCTTTGTTTTTTCCTCTTTTTCTTTAGCACTCTTTTCTGCCACGTTTTCTTTTTTAATAACCCACCCTCCCACTTTGCTGAAGGCCTGGCGTGGCCAGTGTCCAAGCAAACTGGCCAGTTGGGAGCTCGTTTAAAGACCTGTGTATCCCCAAATAAACAAAAGTGTGTTTATTTTATAAACACATATTTTTCAAAGTGATCCATAACAAGTAACTGAGGGTAATCAAAAATTTGACAACCAGACATCAGATTTAAGAGAGTTGCAATTTGATTATCGTAAAACCAACACTTGAGGAATGAACACTTTTAGCCAAAATACCATCATCCTGTAGTAATCACATTAATTTCACCTGTCACCAGTTCAGCATTGATGCTGTGCAGATAAGTTTTACAAGCTGAATTCTCGTCCTTTTCCCACCATTACTCAAAAGTGCAAACATAATTAATGAAGAAAAGATCTTAGCTTATCTGTTAATGGTTATTTTTTGGATAATTCCTAAGGAATGCTTCTTCAACACACATTAATGATAGCTGTAAGTAGATATTATGTAGATATTATATTTTATTACTGGCTAGAACTATAATCGACAACACAAGTGAAAGCTGGTGTGCAAACAGATAATTAACTTCAAATGTATATGTGCCTGCTAGGTAGGGCTGCACGATTTTGCATAAAATGAGAATCACGATTTTTTTGGCTTAGAATTGAGATCACGATTCTCTCACGATTTTCTTTTCCAGTATAAATATTTATTGCACTTATTA